>NC_085141.1:253648999-253653474 GCF_024139115.2 Armigeres subalbatus
ATTGCTGGTGCTTTCGAGTTTTGTCTATTCCGCGCCCGTTTGTAGTTTTGCTTTGTTCGCTCTCGTACGGTGTTGCAGCATCCCACCACTAACTGCTCACATCCGCTATTATATCAGTTGTTTGTCTGATCTGGGAACTTCATGCCTAGTACGGTTCGAATGTATCTCCAGCCATCTTTAAAAAAAGCTACGCCTAGCTGCTTTTATATTGGAAATGCCACTTCCAGCTGATGCGTGTAGTCTTGGCCAACTCTATCGTCTTGTAGCTTTCCAGTGTTTAGTGAACAAAGGAACAAAAACAGTGATTTTTCTGAATATTTTAGTTATATCCGAAAATCCTACCTATTTTGAACTGCACCTTTTTAAAAAAGGTTATGCAGGAAGGCGTGTGCTTTGGTATAAGGCGTTGATAAGTTTAGAACTTGGCCGCCAGGTGGTGGTATATTTGAATTAATTATTTTAGACTGTTCAATCAAAGTTAATTGCCTATTTCCGGGGATTAAACCACCCGACTTGGACGTTAATTTACAATGTTATGAAAACTCATATGTGAATATGTACGTTATTGGAAGATATTGATTTGAAAAATGTATTGGGTAACCACTTTCCTTCGATGGGACTCGAACCCATGACCCTACGTACGCTAGACTGGTGCTTTAACCAACTAAGCTACGAAGGACCTCCGTCGCCTTCGAAACCTAGGAACTGAACGAGCTCAGATTCCCAAATTGGACATAGTCAAATCACTCGCAATCCATTTCTCAAGCTAATCTTCCACATGTATAGTACACGTCCACATTGAGAGCGTGAGTATTTAGAATGTCTGCGGCTGTACATTCTTCATCAGCAACTGTACTGATCAAGTGAGGTTGTGTATGCTATTTGCCAGTCGGTCGTCAAGCTCAGACCGACCGCATTGCGTAGCAGAGACGCAACTCGGTTCAGTTCAATCAAAGTTAATTGCCTATTTCGGGATTAAACCACCGACTTGGACGTTAATTTACAATGTTATGAAAACTCTGTAGAATATGAATTGTACGTTATGGAAGATATTGATTTGAAAATGTATTGGGTAACCACTTTCCTTCGATGGGACTCGAACCCATGACCCTACAGTACGCTAGACTGGTGCTTTAACCTAAGCTACGAAGGACCTCCGTCTTCACAACCTGCGCGCTACTGAACGAGCTCGAGATTCAAATTGGACGCATAGTCAAATCAAATCACAGAATATTTACAATGAGGAAAATTCCATATATCAGCTTGAGTAGTCTAAAATAATGAATTAAATATACCACCACCTAGCGATCAAGCTCTAAACTAATCAATGCCTCATGTTCAAAACACGCCTTCCTGTACAACCTTTTGAAAGGTGTAGTTCAAAATGGGTAGGATATTCAGATATAGTAAAATAATGAAAAATCCCTGTTTTGCACCTTTTGAAAACCCCTCCCAGATGTACCCGCCACCTATAGTCAATCTTTGGTAACGACCTGAAAGATGATTAAATTATCTTTCGAAACACCCCAAAAATTCAAAATTGGCCAAAATTAATAAGTTATAGCATTTCAATTTGGGTCAATTTGACCGAGCACAGACAACGTTTTTTAAAGTACACTGTAGCGTATATTTTCAAGATTTTTCAAGCGAATTTGCACCTAGGAGACAGATCTCAGGAGTTTCATCAAACTACCAAAAATTAGGAGACTCGGATGAAACTAAAAATTGCAGCCACTCAAAGTGACCTGGGGTCATATTGACCCCAGAGCACAGACAAAAGGTTAAAAAGCGAGCGGAGGGCAATATCCTCTAAGTAATAACAACACAGTTTGCCGTTAGAGTTCAATTTTCGAATTTCGTTCACCTGCTTTAGGTACGGACCGTGATCCCTTTTTTGGGACTTTCAAAAATCATTGCAGAATAATTATCAATGTAACATTTTGTAACAATTATCAGTATACATTGGGTGGCATGGCGTCAGCATCTCTGCTGATATTCGATCGACCCGACCGGGAGCCTTGTTGGATTTGATGCTTCGGATGGCTGCTTTACTGTTATGCAGTGATAGGGATTTGGAATTGATACGAATCATGCATTGCACCCTTCTTGAGCTTCGAACGAAGATGTTGTTCAAAGTGCCTGAACCTACGTTTTAGCTTATCAGTTTGGTGGCGATAGTAACTGACCTGTAACGTTTCTCACTGGAATCCTCGGGTTCATCTTTCCTCTACTTAGGCGGCGTAGGATATTGCCGTCGAGATAAATACTATGAGTGCTGAAAAATTCGAGTTTTACAACGAGTTGCATACATCATTTACATTGTAAGGACCATCATTCCAGAATTTCAAACTGGACACCGTTTGGGTTTTAAGACCCCGGACGTTATTATGATGCCAATAATGCCCAATACATTTTGATGGATTTTCTCAAAGATTTGCATGTTTCAACTCCGTTTTACATACTATCAACTGATTCTGCTAAAATTTAGATCAAAGTCTCAGAGTGGCGAAATCTATGACATCGGATGGTTGATTATTCAGTTACCAAAATACCCATCATTTATATGAGAAAAAGTAAATAATATAACTCCCGTGGGTTGTTCGCATTTGATGGTGCGTGTGGGGCACGGCACATCGTCTTAACGTCGGTCAGTTTCATTCGACAGACTTTAGCCGATCTGCATGAATGGTTTATGAAGTTTTTGGCTGCCTCCTACTGCTGGCAGTCGGAGCTGGGCCGGACTTTTCTGGCACTCGTTCAAAGCATTCGTTCGGTTATGACGTACATGTTGAATTGTCGCAATTTCAAAATCCAATATCCCTTGCACTCGGACACTGTCGCCTTAGATCGGTGTTCCAAATGGATGTATGGAGGAGATGGTAACGGCGAGGGCGAGAAGTGTGGTGTGTGGCGCAAAATGTAATTTATGTTTGCCAAAATCTTGCTAGATTAGTCATATTTCTGTCACAGTCACATATGAGAGTGCGATTATACAAGCACCGAGGTGCATGTCGGGATTTAGAGAATAGTTATGGCAGAGCCAGCTGCCTTTTGTATTAATGCAAGGGGTCCATTGTGAGGAATGGCAGACCATTTATTTTTCGTCGCTCATCAAACTCACGTAGTTCATTTTGATACTCATTAAGCAATAATTAGCTGTCGCAATCAGACGGCAATAGACGTATGTTGACCTTAGGACAGATCTACTTCAGAAGGACATGTGGTTTCTTCTGGGTCATAACCTAAAAGTTTTGGCGCTGCTGCAGATTGATGCAGTCCTTAGGACTAGGGCATGTCCAATGCAATGAGGCGTGATTGCTGACATGGATATTGCAGGTGGCGTCAGAAGATTTTTTTAGGGTTTTCCACGTCGTCTGTTTCCGTTGGCAGAGTGTTTCTCTCGATTCGCACATCAACGTAAACAGACTGGTGCCGGGAGTGCTTTCAGAGTTCATGTACTTTTTCCTGTGATTCACGTAGTCCTGCGAATTGGCACAATCGATTCTAATTGCTATGAAATGGAGACATAAATCCTGGCTAGCTGTCAGGAAAAGTGCACGCGGCAGTAGGTTCAATGGGTAACTACTCTTCTATGTCGTATACTGTATAGGATGCTGGCAATCGAACAGAGTGATCAATTAGAAATTTAATAGGATTTTTCTTGCTCTGTTCGAGTTTGGAAATTGTCCTGAACACAATTGGCCTTGAGCCAGATTTGGCTTTAATGAATAGATTTACTATTGAAATCAATGAACTAGATCGTTAATCGATATAAGGTAAGCGAGTGTAGTCGATGTGACTTGTAAAGTTTTGAAACTTATACCTTGATGTAATATAGGGATAATGATCCTACAAACAATGCACAGTGGGGAAACAATCATGAAGCAACAAAGAAAAATGTAACTCAGGACGCAACAAGATTGATCGAATATATTTCAACCGATTGGATCCGGTAAACGGATTTACAGAGTACCGGATCAAGGGACAATCTTTGGAAATAAGTAAAACCCATCACCCATCATGCGGCATATCAAACTTCGAACAAAAGTTATGGCAGATAGTTTTACTTCCTGGACAGTATTTGAACCGATTGGAACCGATTACGGATTTACCGAGTACCGGTTCAAGGATCAATTGGGGAAAAGCATCATGCGGCATGGAAGATCAAAGAGTACATGCACATTGAGAGTTGACGTAATGTCGCTTTAGCGCCACTCTCGCGTGCGAGAGACCACCAGTCTGTTGATTTGCCCGACTTTCTTGAGACAAAATCTCAGGCGAAATCCTCGAACGGTTGCTGACTGAGTATTCCAAACCACTTGCCAAACCAACGAAAAACTAAACTCGCTCTGCTGATAATAACAAGAACAAACTAATAGCTGAAGATATTGATAAGTTCTCGTTAATGGCAAAACCTGATATTTTTATGACATTTCTCTGCAATTTTTGTTGTTTCGCTTATTTTTGCTCTATTC
>NC_085141.1:253953499-254075224 GCF_024139115.2 Armigeres subalbatus
AAATTTTTTGGTGGGCCGCTCTCTTCTTCGGTTCTATTTGATCCCCTGATACTCTGGAAAAAAATCAGCCAAATCGGTCAACGGCGGTGCTAAACTCATTGGAAGTTTATATGCAAAAATGTATGCAGAAACATCCTTCTTCTTCTTCTTCTTCTTATTGGCATTACATCTCTACACTGGGACAGAGCCGTCTCGCAGCATAGTGTTCATTAAGCATTTCCACAGTTTCTAAGCTAAGTTACCATTTTTGCATTCGTATATCATGAGGCTAACACGATGATACTTTTATGCCCAGGGAAGTCGAGATAATTTCCAATCCGAAAATTGTCTAGACCGGCACCGGGAATCGAACCCATCCACCCTCAGCATGGTCTTACTTTGTAGCCGCGCGTCTTACCGCACGGCTAAGGAGGGCCCCTCCTTAGGGCAGAAACATACACAGTGATTTGAAGAATTTAATACATAATGTTAAGCTTAAAACCGCGAAAAGATTAGTGTTTGCCCGGCGAAGTTATTAGCATTTCTCTGAAGTGGGTTTGAGCAAATTTTGTTTCTTTTACCTTTGAAAATAAATAAATTCGACCATACAACACTCCAGTAAAATGCTAAGTTCTTTGCCTAATAATTTCTAATCTTCTCGCGGTTTTCAGTATAACGTTCTGTATTTTATTCTACAAGACTTGACAAGACTCACAGTTCTTCATTGTAAATTGTGCCGTCCAACTGTTTTTTGATGTTTCTGCACACATTTTTCCGAATAAGAAGGCGGTCCATCAAAAAATTTGAAAAAGTGTTTTTTTGAGCCACCTTTGCCTTCATCTTTTTGCCTTTCTCGTGTACAAAGTATACGCAGAGGCTACAAAATCACTCCAAAAACGTATTTTTGATAGAAGATTCTGAGACCTATTGTGTAATATACAAATCGACTCAGCTCGACGAATTAAGGTGATGTCTGTATGGATATGTGTACCTACATAAATGTGAGACACTCTTTTTACTTAGCATTATCCGATTTGCTTGCAAAAGGTTGCAATCGACGCGGAATGCGGTCTGGTTCTTTCCTATTAAAAATTGGCTCGATTGGTCATTGCGTTACAAAGTTATTGAAAATTATTGTTTTTTTTTTGTCGAAATCAATTTTTTTCAGAAACTGCTGCAATTCATGCAAACAGTATCAATCTATTCCCATAAGTGCTAATTTGACTTCTCTTATGTGTTCTTCTCATTTTTTAAATGCGCGAGAAAGGCTAGGTGGAATAATATGGGTTATATATTTTTTAATTTGAATAACAATTTGAAAACTTTCTTATGTATCCTACTTTTACCTATTATTTATTATTTATTCAGACTAAGGCCGAAGTGGTCTGTGCGGTATATAAGAGTCTTCTCCATTCGGCTCGGTCCATGGCTACACGTCGCCAACCACGCAGTCTACGGAGGGTCCGCAAGTCATCTTCCACCTGATCGATCCACCTTGCCCGCTGCGCACCTCGCCTTCTTGTGCCCGTCGGATCGTTGTCGAGAACCATTTTCACCGGGTTACTGTCCGACATTCTGGCTACGTGCCCGGCCCGCCGCAGTCGTCCGATTTTCGCGGTGTGAGCGATGGATGGTTCTTCCAACAGCTGATGCAACTCGTGATTCATTCGCCTCCTCCACGTACCGTCCGCCGTCTGCACCCCACCATAGATGGTACGCAGCACTTTCCTTTCGAAAACTCCAAGTGCGCGTTGGTCCTCCACGAGCATCGTCCAGGTCTCGTGTCCGTAGAGGACTACCGGTCGAATGAGCGTTTTGTAGATTGTCAGTTTGGTACGGCGGCGAACTCTATTCGATCGGTCTTGCGGAGTCCAAAGTACGTACGATTTCCAGCCACTATGCGTCTCCGAATTTCTCTGCTGGTGTCATTTTCGGCAGTCACCAGTGAGCCCAAGTACACAAATTCTTCTACCACCTCGATTTCGTCACCACCGATGCAAACTCGCGGTGGGTGGCTCACATTGTCTTCTCTTGAACCTCTTCCTATCATGTACTTCGTCTTCGACGTGTTGATGACTAGTCCGATCCGCTTAGCTTCCCTCTTCAGTCTGATGTAGGCTTCCTCCATCTTTTCAAAGTTACGTGCCATAATATCTATGTCGTCGGCGAAGCCAAATAGCTGGACGGATTTATTGAAAATTGTACCACTCGTGTTAATCCCTGCTCTTCGTATTACCCCTTCCAAAGCGATGTTGAATAGCAGACACGAAAGACCATCACCTTGCCGTAACCCTTTGCGGGTTTCGAAGGGACTCGAGAATGCCCCTGAAACTCGAACTACGCACATCACCCGATCCATCGTAGCTTTGATCAACCGTGTCAGTTTATCCGGAAGTCCGTTTTCATGGATTTCCTGGAGATTCGGAGCCGGTAACCTTTGGATCACCTCACGCTCGTTCGTAAGAAGGTTCCCGTTTATGTCCTTACACATATCAGGTTGTGGCACGTGGCCCTTACGTGAACGGTTCAACTTCTCATAGATTTTTCGTGTGTTATTAGCGCGGTACAGTTGCTCCGTCTCTTCACGGTCTCGATCTTCCTGCTGGCGCTTTTTCCTCCGGAAAATCGAGTTTTGTCTGTTCCGCGCCTGTTTATATCGTGCCTCGTTCGCCCTCGTGCGGTGTTGCAGCAATCTCGCCCATGCTGCATTCTTCTCTTTCACTAACTGCTAACATTCGCCGTCATACCAGTCGTTTCTCTGATCCGGGGGCACAGTGCCAAGTGCAGCGGTTGCGGTGCTACCAATGGCGGATCGAATATCTCTCCAGCCATCTTCAAGAGACGCTGTGCCTAGCTGCTTTTCCGTTGGGAGTGCCACTTCCAGCTGCTGCTCGTAGTCTTGGGCTAGTATAGCGTCTTGTAGCCGCCCAATGTTAAGCCGCGGCGTCCGACTTCTACGCGTGTTGTACACCATCGAGAGTTTTGAGCGCAGGCATACTGCAACGAGGTACTGGTCGGATTCAATATTCGCACTGCGGTAAGTGCGGACGTTCGTGATGTCGGAGAAGAACTTACCGTCGATTAGAACGTGGTCGATTTGGTTTTCCGATTCTTGGTTAGGTGATCTCCATGTGGCCTTGTGGATATTATTCGGGGAAAGAAGGTGCTTCGGACTACCATTCCACGGGAGGCTGCGGAGTTTATGCATCGTTGGCCGTTGTCATTCGATACGGTGTACAGACTATCCGGTCCGATGACCGGTCTATACATTTCCTCCCTTCCTACCTGTGCGTTCTTGTCACCGATGACGATTTTGACGTCCCGCAGTGGGCATCCATCGTATGTCTGCTCCAGCTGTGCGTAGAACGCTTCTTTCTCGTCGTCGGGTCTCCCTTCGTGTGGGCAGTGCACGTTGATTATGCTATAGTTGATGAAACGGCATTTAATCCTCAGTTTGCAATCCTTGGGTTGATTGGCTGCTATGAAGCCGGTTCCCAGCTCGTTGGTGATGCCACAGCTTTGGTAGAAGGTAGCCGCTCGATGCCCGCTTTTCCACACTTTTTGTCCTGTCCAGCAAATCTCCTGCAGCGCCACGACGTCGAAGTTGCGGGGATGTAATTCATCGTAGATCATCCTGTCGCAACCTGCGAAACCTAGCAACTTGCAATTCCATGTTCCAAGCTTCCAATCATGATCCTGTATTCGTCGCCTAGGTCTTTGCCAATTATATCGAGTCGCATTATCTCTTATATTGTTCGTAATGATTGGTTTTCCAGGCGGCTTATTGAGCCTGCGCAAACCTCCTGTCTCGTCGGAGGGCCGTCGTGTCAGGGCTGTTTAGCGTCCCACCTAACACCAGGACTTGGGCTTGTGCGCTTTGAGCGGCACACGGTCGCTTTGGTGGGGCCTACTTGCGGATACATGCAGCTTTTTATAGAGGTTTACCAGGGCCCACTGTCAAACCCCACCACATCCTAGGCAGGCGCCACAACTCGCAGATGGCCTGGGGAGGGATCGTTAAGCCCTTGGACATAGTCCCTGCTGCCCGCAAGATTTTTTACAGATTTTTATACAATACTTATAATAAGAATCTAATAATTTCGCATAAGCCGAGTTCTGATACAGGTTTTGGTAGATTCTTATACAGAATTGTTAGAAAATTTAACTACCACCGGTTGAGTGTGCGCACAATCAATTGTATTTTTTTGCACGAAGAGTCTTTAATGCTTGTAACCGAATATCTCTCCCATCTATGCTCGATTTCCTATTTATATGGGACAGATATGCGATTACATGCAGTTTAGCTGATATATGTAGGTGAAAACTATTCAAGATTTTTGATTCTGACAGCAAAATTTGAAATACCGAAAATAGCGGTATTTTCCGTCTTTCAAACCGGTATTTTCGGTATCCAAAATTGGTCGGTAATACCGGTGTTACTGGTTTCGGTACTACCGGTTAGACCACCCTACCTCTGCCGGACAAACACTATCGTCGATCCGGAGAAGTCGGCTATCAGAGTGAGCCACCCAAGTCACGGCATACCATTGAAAGTGGTAGATTCCGAGTCGCCAAGTATACCGCCCTCCTGTTGGACCCCAGCAACCCACCACAAGTGCTCTTTTTATCGGCCGGCCGCAACCATACACACTACATTCACAGACACCACAGTAAGTCAGAAAAATAGAAAATAATTTAGAAACAACGTGTTTTACTTGCGCCCTTGACCAGCCCTGTTACCCCGACCCTTATGCCCTGGGCCAGGTCCTTACGATCCGCCCATTAAGGAAATAATTAAACAATAAAATCCACTAAAGAAAAAACGACAACAAAGAATTACAAAAAGTCCAATCTGGTACAACAGTCAAATTAAAAATTTGAAAAATCGCTAACAAAAAGCACATAAAATCTACAAGAAAGAAGAGAGTGATCGAAACTTAGCGCAATATTTGGAAATCTGCGACCAACTGAATCTAGCCATCAGTACAGTCGCGATTCGCTGGTTGAGCCACGACCTCGACCCAGCTAACGAATTCGGTTTTTTAGTTGGGCCAACTGACAGCCATTTGAACAATGTATTTCGACTTGAACATCACAAATGATGTCCAGCGACACCCAATCCCGTTTTCCGTGTTTACACTTAATTTTGACGTACGGTTGCTTTTTAATTGGGCCATGCCCCAACCAGCGGAGGCCCAACTAAAAAGTGACCCAAGTATTAAGATCCCAACCAGCGAATCCCGACTGCAATGCACTTGAAGAATATAATTCAAAAACTGAGCTTGAAATAAAGTCCTGTCCAAAGAACTTTTTCAATTACGTAAAAACAAAATTAAAATCAGACAATTTTGCATCTGTAATGCACCTCGACGAAAATGTTGGCCATAGCTCGGAAAAAACTGTAATTTATTTGCCATTTTTTTCCTACGTCAAAAAATGTGTCCAATCCAGATGTTTTAGGTTCTTCAAATTATTCTGGTTTCCTGACCAGTTAAATGAGAAAGTCTTCTGTGCTCGGTACAAAACCAATAGTAATCTATAGTGTCCATGCGCATGATTCACGATTTTGATGTGCACGATGTTCAAATCAGATGTTCTTAATTCCAAATCATTCTGGAGTTCAGCCAAATGGGATCGATACACAGCTAATAACAATCCGTGAAGTTCATATACGATTACGATTTAGATCTGTCCAAAAGGATATTGTAAGTTCTCCTCCATATCATTCTAGAGTTCAGACCAATTGGGCCATCATGTCAATTGTACTCGGTACAAAACCGGTGTTGTTCTGAACCCTATTGACCCATACCAATTGGTCAGAACTGATTTGGAGGACTTAGAACATCCTGTTTGGAAATATCTAAATCGTAAATTATGCGCATGTCGTCCAAGGGTCTGTATAAACACCATGAGTTGCTGTTGGCTGTGTATTGAATTCAGTTGACGTGATAGACCAATAAGTCTTAACTCCAGAATGATTTGGAAAACTTAGCTTATCCGGTTCGGACATGTCTAAATTGTAAATGATGCGCATGGCCTCTAAAGACCTGTATGGACACGATGGGATGCTATTGGCTTTGTTATTAAACCCACTTGGGTTATTAGACCAATTGGGCTAAAATCCAGAATGATTTGGCGAATTGTAAACATCCGGTTTGGACATAGCTTAATAATAAATCATGCGCATGGCCTTAGCAGGCCTGTATGGGTTGCTATTGGTTTTGTACCAAGCGTAATTGACCTGGTAGATCAAGGCTCTGAACTCTTAGTAGAACCTAGAACATCTGTAGAAATATTGACTGCATTTGTTATTCGTCATCTCTGGAATAGTTCTGGGCACATTTTTTTTAGAAAAAAAACAATAAACAATAGTATTATTGTGTAATTTTCGTCCATATAAAATTACCAACTGATAATCCTTCCTCAAATCCGGGTCAATATGATCCGAACACCGTAAGTTTGAGTTTTTTTGAACCCCTTCAGGAACGTCGTACAAAGTAGGTCAACGTTAAGGAACATAGTTTTTCCTCGAAATAGGAAAAGTCAATAGTTTCAGACTTTCACATTGTTTCGTAAAAAGTTAAGTGGGATTTGGGTCATATTGTTCCGAACACGTTAGGAAGGTTAATGAATTAAAATTAAGAATTGTATATATCAAGCATAATTTTTCATAAGGACGTATGTAACAAAAGTAAACAAAACGACGTTTTTAATACAACATGATAATCACACGCGGCTTTATGTAATACGCATCGATTTTACTGATTTCAGATCTTAAAATTCTTTACACGCTAAAAATGAACTACTCAAAATTGAGTCGAATCCGACTCATTTTCATTAAAAACGGGACAACTCAATACACCCGATTCTTTTTTTACTCGGGGGATGCGTTCCGTGTAAAAAGAGTTTTCAGTTCAAAATTTGAAAAACCGTGTAAAAAAAGTTTTATGATTTCTCGACAAATCATGCAAAATGGAGCAACTTTGCAAAAATTTTGTATGGGATTTTTTTTACACGGCCGTGTAAAAAAAATCCGTGTAAAAACAGAATCGGGTGTATTTGAGTAATATATACTACTTCAATAAAATAATGATTTCGCAAAAGTTAAGCTTGGCCTTCCATCAATTTTTAATACGACAGATGCGAATCAAGTTTATCTATCTATCTTAGTGCATTTTACGACAAACAGACTCCTAGTTTAAGTGCAATCATCATTTTATTGAAGTAGTATCTTTTACTCAAATTTTGAGTTGTCCCGTTTTTAATGAAAATGAGTCGGATTCGACTCAATTTTGAGTAGTTCATTTTTAGCGTGTAATTCAATCTTTTTACGAATCGACGTATGTAAAAATTTCTATTTTTGATGTCTCACTGTTACATACGTCGCTTTAACGTATTGAAACTAAGAGTAATGTAACAAAAAAAGCAAAACAAAACAAAACTGCAGTTGCGCCAATCGTGCACTATGGAAAACCGACGTCTGTGCAGTATACCGGTGTATGTATAATTTTATCGTTTTTCACAGTGAATTTGAATGAACTGATCTGAAGCTGATGTGAAGCACGCTTATTACGTGTCATGTAATGATGCATGCCAGCGGAAAAAAGTATTGAAAAAAGATTTAGTTTTAAAACAGTTTTAGAAGAAGTTTTGCTAACTTTCTGCAAAGGATTTCTCGAATCCTCATAATTGTTACATACGTCGTTATGAAAAATTATGCTTGATTTTTTTAATGTAACTGATCGGCAATCAAAAGTGTTGTTATGTTTTAATAGTGTTGAACGCTGGGACCAATATTTACGCAGGAAAGCTTTTAATTGTTTACAATTCTACAGTTTTCATTTTCTTACATTTTTATCATTACAATCTTTGCTGGGGATGCGTAGATCTACACTTGAACAAATGATGATTCCTTCAACTTTAATTTTATTTGCCAAAAGGAAAGTCAAAACGATCAAACCACCACCAGGACTCATCCGATATCACGATCGTCAATACTCAAGGCCATCTGGTCATAAAAGTGTACGACAGTACCCATGTGCCTGTTGGTGGTTAATAAATTAGCGTCTTACCAGGCTGACACGATCTAGGCTGGTCGCAGTGGAGTTCAAGTCACTTCCTTCCCACCTACGTACGTGTGCCTACGCGCGCTATTGCTCCTACGTTCAGGAAACTCGTGTAGTTGTGCCACTTCTAGTGCTCTGCCAAATCTAAACCAAGAAATCATTTACCTACTACGGTTGGCATTTTACTTTTCGTTCGGTTTTTGGGTTGATGTCACACTCGATTAGAGCTCCACTCACCTGGCATTGCATTGTGCTGACTCGGCGTTGGGAATTCTTTCTGCCTCACTGGCTTCTTCGTGATGCAGAGCCCAAAATGTGGTCGCGTGTATCGATTTTGTAATCATAATCAAGGCGCGTACCGAGTACCGGATAACAAACTCATACACATCCCCATTAGCCTCCCGTACGTTCGTTCGTGTAGGAATGAATGGGTAGATTCCCATTCCGTGATTCCATTTTCAGCTCGGGGTTGGGTTGAATGACTTCCATCTGGCGTGAGCTTTCTGGCGACAACCAGAAGTGGTAGGGTTCTAACTATGATTACGACATCGAGTTTCATCGGCGTTTCCTGAAACTAGGCGAAGGACCACCCCATTTTATCGATTGATTGGCATTGGCGTAGTCAGGAAGGATAAATCAATGTTTAGTGGATTGCATGGAAACCAATGAAGTAATATGTTAGTTGTCTCCTAAAACGGGAAAGCTCCTATTTCTTGATCTACATAGAATTCTGAAATAACCTTTCCTGCTACGTCAATGTTTATTGGATACGCATAAACTATGCCTTTTCATAGATGCTCACATGCACGCCGAGCCGAGTATCATACTGAATTCATTAAAAATGCACACTAAATGAGGTTAAATTGCATTCGTCGCCGCATAATTGAGCAGAGTTTGTGCTATTTTCAACCAACACCTATTATATGAATCCACTTTGGGTCCACTTGAGTGGTTTATTTCCGGACTGACCTCACTCTGCTTGATTGCAACCAATTGCTGCAGCTCCTTATTCGGGATTTCAAAATTCCCGTCAATTGAAGCGTGCCGTTTAGGTCCCCATGCAGGGGATATTTTCATTAGACCTCGTTTGCCTTGAATCTTGCACCGCCGGGTCATCCCAGGTTGGCGTAGTTCAGTTGGTTCACCCGAAAACGGCAGTGCCGATTTTCTAGATCCGAAAACGCCCGATTGGTTAACAGATGGTGCCATTCGATGGCCATAATTAGTCATTTGTTTTTTCTGCAGTTTGTCAGAGCTTAAGCAGAAGGTTGTTTAACTAACGCCTCCTCATCGACGACCGTCGCGTTGTCATCGCCTGCACACATTGAATGTGAATAAAAATAAAATATGTGAACGGATGGCTGGAAAAAGTACGAAAACAAACCATAATCATAGGGTACGACATCAACTTCAGTCAGGGGTCCTATATATGAAAGCAGAGTAGTATAATTTTAAGTAATTTTATTGAACTTTCGAAAATCTGCTATATTAAAATTAAAATTTGATTTTTTTATCTCTTCTTCAAAACCTTGAAGTTGTTTTTTGATCCAAAGGTTTCTTTTTTCGTTTCTGTTTACAACGAGTCGTCTGTGTTCCAATTCAGTGATGTACTGTGTCATGAGTAAAAATGGATGGAAAGCCTCAAAATGATCTTCTACCCTGTAATATGAGTAAGACACTCGTCCCAAAATTCTCGCCGGTGACTGGTTTGGATTGGATTGGCCGGTACTGCTGCCAGTGGTGTAAATGTTGGTTGGGTTGGATTGGATTTCAGACTTGGGCAAAGGCACTGCACGTTGAACGCCGGGATCGACTTAGTTTGATTATGTGGACATTCGCTTGATGTTACATAGGATGTCACCCACGCGACAAACATGCTTAATCGAAGTTGCTGAGAAAAGGCCGACGTAGAGTACATAGAGGGAATAAAAGAGTTCGTGATCGAGAGGCGCGTAACGATCGGTTTGTGCGTCATCGACGCATCGATAGACCTTGATTGAAGATTGGTCAAATTGTTTTATTTTGGTCATTTGCTGTTGAAATAACACAATTTGATATTATCTATAATATTACTTTCTTTTTTTCCAATTTTACTTTCAACCAGGGGAAAATCCGTGCACATGTTTAACGATTTTTTGCCGAATCATACAAACTCTGGCAAGTTTACATAAATTATGCGTAGCATTTTTTACACGATTGTGTAAAAACTAAATCTGGAGTAGACCTGCGCGCCGCCAAGCCACGCTGTCGTCGCCGGTGCTTTTCTCACGCCGCTTCCGCCGTCAAAATTGAATCGGCGCGACGAAGAATATTTTTTATCATGCCTGTGCTGCCGTGAATTGCATATTTGTCCCATATGAAAAGGAAACCAAACCGGAGGAATTCCCGGAGGAACTTCCGGAGGAACTTCCGGAGGAATTCCCGGAGGAACTTCCGGAGGAATTCCCGGAGGAACTTCCGGAGGAATTCCCGGAGGAACTTCCGGAGGAATTCCCGGAGGAACTTCCGGAGGAATTCCCGGAGGAACTTCCGGAGGAATTCCCGGAGGAACTTCCGGAGGAATTCCGGAGGAACTTCCGGAGGAATTCCCGGAGGAACTTCCGGAGGAATTCGGAGGAACTTCCGGAGGAATTCGGAGGAACTTCCGGAGGAATTCGGAGGAACTTCCGGAGGAATTCCCGGAGGAACTTCCGGAGGAATTCCCGGAGGAACTTCCGGAGGAATTCCCGGAGGAACTTCCGGAGGAATTCCCGGAGGAACTTCCGGAGGAATTCCCGGAGGAACTTCCGGAGGAATCCTTGGAGGAACTTCCGGAGGAATTACCGGAGGAACTTCCGGAGGAATTTTCCGGAGGAACTTCCGGAGGAATTCCCGGAGGAACTTCCGGAGGAATTCCCGGAGGAACTTCCGGAGGAATTCCCGGAGGAACTTCCGGAGGAATTCCCGGAGGAACTTCCGGAGGAATTCCCGGAGGAACTTCCGGAGGAATTCCCTGAGGAACTTCCGGAGGAATTCCCGGAGGAACTTATGGAGGAACTTCCGGAGGAATTCCCGGAGGAACTTCCGGAGGAATTCCCGGAGGAACTTCCGGAGGAATTCCCGGAGGAACTTCCGGAGGAATTCCCGGAGGAACTTCCGGAGGAATTCCCGGAGGAACTTCCGGAGGAATTCCCGGAGGAACTTCCGGAGGAATTCCCGGAGGAATTCCCGGAGGAATTCCCGGAGGAACTTCCGGAGGAATTCCCGGAGGAACTTCCGGAGGAATTCCCGGAGGAATTCCCGGAGGAACTTCCGGAGGAATTCCCGGAGGAACTTCCGGAGGAATTCCCGGAGGAACTTCCGGAGGAATTCCCGGAGGAACTTCCGGAGGAATTCCCGGAGGAACTTCCGGAGGAACTTCCGGAGGAATTCCCGGAGGAACTTCCGGAGGAATTCCCGGAGGAACTTCCGGAGGAATTCTGGGAGGAACTTCCGGAGGAATTCTTGGAGGAACTTCCGGAGGAATTCTTGGAGGAACTTCCGGAGGAATTCCGGAGGAACTTCCGGAGGAATTCGGAGGAACTTCCGGAGGAATTCCCGGAGGAACTTCCGGAGGAATTCGGAGGAACTTCCGGAGGAATTGGGAGGAACTTCCGGAGGAATTCCCGGAGGAACTTCCGGAGGAATTCCCGGAGGAACTTCCGGAGGAATTCGGAGGAACTTCCGGAGGAATTGGAGGAACTTCCGGAGGAATTCGGAGGAACTTCCGGAGGAATTCCGGAGGAATTCCCGGAGGAACTTCCGGAGGAATTCCCGGAGGAACTTCCGGAGGAATTCCCGGAGGAACTTCCGGAGGAATTCGGAGGAACTTCCGGAGGAATTCCCGGAGGAACTTCGGAGGAATTTGGAGGAACTTCCGGAGGAATTCGGAGGAACTTCCGGAGGAATTTGGAGGAACTTCCGGAGGAATTCCCGGAGGAACTTCCGGAGGAATTCCCGGAGGAACTTCCGGAGGAATTCGGAGGAACTTCCGGAGGAATTTCGGAGGAACTTCCGGAGGAATTCGGAGGAACTTCCGGAGGAATTCCCGGAGGAACTTCCGGAGGAATTCGGAGGAACTTCCGGAGGAATTCTGGAGGAACTTCCGGAGGAATTCCCGGAGGAACTTCCGGAGGAATTCGGAGGAACTTCCGGAGGAATTCCTGGAGGAACTTCCGGAGGAATTCGGAGGAACTTCCGGAGGAATTCGGAGGAACTTCCGGAGGAATTCCTGGAGGAACTTCCGGAGGAATTCCTGGAGGAACTTCCGGAGGAATTCGGAGGAACTTCCGGAGGAATTCGGAGGAACTTCCGGAGGAATTCGGAGGAACTTCCGGAGGAATTCCGGAGGAACTTCCGGAGGAATTCCGGAGGAACTTCCGGAGGAATTCCCGGAGGAACTTCCGGAGGAATTCCCGGAGGAACTTCCGGAGGAATTTCCGGAGGAACTTCCGGAGGAATTCCTGGAGGAACTTCCGGAGGAATTCCCGGAGGAACTTCCGGAGGAATTCCCGGAGGAACTTCCGGAGGAATTCCCGGAGGAACTTCCGGAGGAATTCCCGGAGGAACTTCCGGAGGAGTTCCCGGAGGAACTTCCGGAGGAATTCCCGGAGGAACTTCCGGAGGAATTCCCGGAGGAACTTCCGGAGGAATTCCCGGAGGAACTTTCGGAGGAATTCCTGGAGGAACTTCCGGAGGAATTCCCGGAGGAACTTCCGAAGAAATCCCAGGAGGAACTTCCGGAGGAATTCCCGGAGGAACTTCCGGAGGAATTCCCGGAGGAACTTCCGGAGGAATTCCTGGAGGATCTTTGAGAGTAATTTTTCGATGAACTACTTCCCAACTCGTTAAGGAACTTCCGAAGAAATTTTGGAAAATTTTTGACACTTAAAATCATATCACGTGTTCTCACACCGGTGATGGCGAAGCGTATCTGCTGGTCTACGTCGATGACTTGTTGATTGCGTCGGTCTCGGAGAGGGAAATCGAGAAAATGTTCGAAAGCTTGAAGGTGGAGTTCGACTTGACATCGTTGGGAGCAGTTTCCCACTTCCTTGGATAGGAGGTGAAATGGAAGGAAGGAGCGTTCAAGATTCGTTTGAAACCGTACATCAAGAAGCTTATCAAAAGTCACGGAATGGAAGGCGAAAAAGGGGCAAGGTCGCCAATGGATCCAAACTACCTGAAATGTGAAGAAAACAGTGAAGTTATGGAGGATGCCACCCAATACCGGAGTCTTTTAGGAGGCCTGTTGTATCTAGCAGTAGCAGCTCGTCTGAATATTGCCAATGCAGCGGCTATTCTTGGCCGGAAGTTTTGTGGTCCGACACAAAAAGATTGGACGGCCGCAAAACGAACCCTGCACTATTTGAAGCAGACAAGTGATTATTATCTCATTGTTGGTGGCGATCCAGATCAACATCTGAGCGGATACAGCGACGCTGACTGGGCCGGTGACTCGGCGGATCGGAAATCGACATCGGGTATGGTGTTCTTCTTCGACGGTTCAGCGATTTCATGGGCACGCCGCAAGCGTTACGCTATCGTCCATGGAGGCCAAGTATATGGCCCTCAGCGAGTCTGGCTGCGGAGGCTGCTTAGCGATCTCAGCCAACCTCAAGCACAACCGACGATGATTCGCGAAGACAATCAAGGCTGCTTGTCCTTTGTGAAATGCGAAAGAAAATGAGAAATATTGAGATAGATACAAAGTAGAAGAATAGAACGGACCTGGGATTGAACCCATGACCTCCTGCGTATGAGGCAGAAGCAGTAGCCATATGACTACCAAGCCCGTTAGAAATCTTCCAATTCTTTGTCATTGAACAGACAAAAAGTGAGATTTCGAGACTTCATTGATCATAACTTGCGTTGTCAAATAACGACACACATGTTTTCGAAGCCAGATGAACTTGCCAGCAGTTTTGAAGTCGAATAAATCTGAACTCCGCACTATTTACCGTGTTTCCGGATTTCCGATCAATTGATTTTTACTGAAACCTTTCATTCATCAACTCATCGGAGCATCGGAGAAAAAATCTTGACTTTGTTAAATATTTTAGGTAGCGTAAAGTACGTTGATATTCAGCTTATTTTTCAAAAAAATAAGGCAGTTTGAGTTTTACCAAATCCTAATTTGTATTGAATGTTGCGTCATTTCAGAGCAGTGTACGACAACATTATTTTGTCCTCAAGTTCAACATTTAATAATGATGAAGGGGGTTTGACTGATGTTGGTATATCGGAACTACTTCTAACGGCGTTGCAGTCTTGGATAATCAAAACGAATGTTTTAGATTTTTCCCGACGTTTCGACTCTACTTCGAGTCTTCTTCAAGGGGAGAATTTTACGAAATTAATTTTAAATTACAATTTAAAAATTGACACCAACAGCATATGTACCTTTAACCTTCTGTCTGTGCCCAAAAAAACTTACGTTGTCTGTGCTCTGGGGTCAAATTGACCCCAAATTGAAATTGCTATAACTTTTTTAATGTTTGGTCAATTTTGGATTTTTGGGGCTGTTTCGAAAGATAATTTAATCATCTTTCAGGTCGTTACCAAAGATTGACTATTGGTAGGCGGGTACATGGCGGGGAGGGGTGTTAGTGAACAAGAGTATAAAAACAGTGATTTTTCATGATTATTTTACTTATATCCGAAAATCCTACCCATTTTGAACTGCACCTTTTTTAAAAAGGCTATGCAGGAAGGCATGTGCTTTGGCATGAGGCATTGATAAGTTTAGAACTCGGCCGCCAGGTGGTGGTATATGTGAATTCATTATTTTAGACTACTCAAGATATTCCGATATATAGAATCTCCTCAGTGTAAATATTCTTATCGCACAAATTTAAAAATGGGCAGAAGTGCTCATTATATTGAGCACCGCTTTGTAGTGCTAGATATCCTGAACAATGTTGCCGAATACAACTTGGGTGTAGGTATGAGGGATCTCAAGCTAAAGCAATATTTCATATATGCAAGAATATTGCAAGTACACTTGCGCCGCCTATTTGTAAATTTCCTTATTATTTATTTCGTTACCAAACGAAATCGTTTGTCATTTAACCTTTTGTCTGTGCTCTGGGGTCAATATGACCCCAGGCCACTTTGAGTGGCTGCCATTTTTTTAGTTTTCAACCGATTCTCCTAATTTTTGGTAGTTTGCTAAAACTCGCCGAGATCTGTCTCCTAGGTGCAAATTCGCTCGAAAAATCTTGAAAATATGCGCTACGGTGTACTTTTTTCAAAAAACTTACGTTGTCTGTGCTTTGGGGTCAAATTGACCCCAAATTAAAATTTCTCTAATTTTCTTAATGTTTGGCCAATTTTGAATTTTTGGGGCTGTTTCGAAAGATAATTTAATCATCTTTCAGGTCGTTACCAAAAATTGACTATAGGTGGGCGGGTACATCGGTTTTCGTAAAAAAGGGTACAAAAACAGTGATTTTTTATGCTTATTTTACTTATATCTGAATATCCTACCCATTTTGAACTGCACCTTTTCAAAAAGGTTATGCAGGAATGCGTGGGCTTTGACATGAGGCATTGATTAGTTTAGAGCTTGATCGCTAGGTGGTGGTATATTTGAATTCATTATTTTAGACTACTCTAGTAATATGGGATTTTCCTCATTGTAAATATTCCTATCGCACAATTTTGAAATTTTCAAAGATGACGTCCTTAACAAAGTTCGTCTGGTAGGAATGGACTGTCATGGGACGGAATAAATAATTAGGAAATTTACAAATAGACGGTGCTAGTGTACTTGCCATATTCTTGCATGTTTGAAATGTTGCTTTAGCTTGAGATCCCTCATACCTACACCCAAGTTGTATTCGGCAACATTATTCAGGATGTCCAGGACTACAAAGCGGTGCTCAATATAATAAGCACTTCTTCTAAGATGCGGCACTAGTGAGCTGTTATATTTGAGTATATTGTTCCATGTGAGATCTGATGTATTTTGGTTTGTAGCATTTTTGACAAACATAAATGTTGTGGTAGAGTTAATCAATAGTTTTCTTTGTTTTCAACCTGCTCCAGTGATGCTGCAAATAATAGAATGTGTTCACATAATATGTTTTAGGTCACCCAAGAAAACGCTGGAATTAAGGCCTTTGGGTCTACATGCGTAACCAAAGATCAGCCAATTTTCCGCCTATTAGTAAAATTCTCAATTATTACTTCCGTCACAAGACAGTCCATTCCCACTAGACGACCTTTGATCAAGACGCCATTTTAACAAACTTTAAATTTGTGTGATGAGAGTATTTGCACTGAGGAGAATTTTATATATCGGAATTACTTGAGTAGTCTAAAATAATAAATTCAAATATACCACCACCTGGCGGCCAAGTTCTAAAGTTATCAACGCCTCATGCCAAAGCACACGCCTTCCTGCATAACCTTTTTTAAAAAGGTGCAGTTCAAAGTGGGTAGGATTTTCGGATATAACTATAATATTCATGAAAAATCACTGTTTTTGTACCCTTATTCACTAAAACCCCTCCCCGCGATGTACCCGTCCACCAATAGTCAATCTTTGGTAACGACCTGGAAGATGATTAAATTATCTTTCGAAACAGCCCCAAAAATCCAAAATCGGCCAAACATTAAAAAAGTTATAGCAATTTCAATTTGGGGTCAATTTGACCCCAGAGCACAGACAACGTAAGTTTTTTTGAGCACAGACGGAAGGTTAATGGATAGGTGCGATAGGATTGCTAGTTACAGTCAGACTTATGGGAGCAGCATCCTAATAGCTATAGCTTGACTCTCCACAGCAAAAGTGTACATTTTCACTAGGATATTTCCGCATCACAGCACAAGTACTTTGGATATAAATTCAAAAGTTCGTGTGGAAATTCCTCAAGATATTCCTCAGAAAATTCGACAAAGGAATTCTAAGAATTAATTTAGAATTTCTTTAATGAATTCCTTCAGAACTTCCATCAACTTCCTTGAAAATTCTTTCCGAAATTTCTTCCGACTCCCTAGAAGAAGTTCCAGGAGAATTTCTGAAAATATTACAAATGCCTTTCCGGAGAAATTTCTGAAGAAATCCCTGGATGAATGTCCAAATTAATTTCTGGTGGCTTTCCAAACAGATTTTCGAAGAAATTTTTGGAGGAATTGCCGACTCAATTGTTGAAGGAATAACCGAATAAAAACCGGGAAAGATTTTCGAACAGGATTTTTAATAGAGTTTCTGAAGGCATATTCGAAGAATTTCTTAAAGTAATTTGCGAAGGAATTTTAAATGGATTTTCCAAACAGGTATAGGAATTTACTTGGAAATTTTTATTTTCTCCAGGATTTTCTTTAAAAAATCCGGACAGTAGTAAAACAAACTCAGTTTTAACTCTAGAAGCAAAACCACATGCCAAGAAAAACTCACAAAATATCGTGAGTGCGGATTTTCGAACATTCTCAAGAACTCATTGGGAACTTACTGCAGGAGTTCCTTCGAAAATTTCTACTGTGTTTTTTTTTTGTAAATACCTTAAATAATTCTTTAGGAAATCCATTCAGGAATTTATTCGGTAATTTACCAAGAAACTCATTAGTATACTAGTATACCTTCAAAAATTCCGTCAGGAATTCGATCGGGAATTTCTCCAGGAATTCCTTTAAAGAACCTCCACAAATGAACCCATTTTTTCTGGAGATTCTTCAAAACCTCCTTATATTAATTCTGACAATTTCATCACGAATTCCTTCAGAAATTCTTTTCGGAATACCTTTAAAAATGTCTACCCATGTAGATGGGTGTACCCTTCCCCACAGTTGTAATGGATTTGACGCGCCCTTCCTAAAAAGCCATCTCTTGGAAAGCTCAAAAAAGATTGCGAATCTATTTATTAGTCTGACGGATTACACTGTTGAAAGGAGATTCTCGCAAGTGTCTCTGCTTACGGGCCCACCACCTTCGATTTCTGCCCTTCACACAGCAGTGCATTGAAAGCAGATTGGTAATTAAATTCGACTGTAATATTGGATGGAGCCGTATGTAGAGCAAGACTCAAGTCAGGATGGTGGATAAATACATACATACATACATACCAACTTTTAAAAATTTCTACAAAATTCCTTCGAACATTATTTTAACAATTCCACTGGAATTTTTCCAGTTAGGACATTCCATTCCCTCGGAAATTCATCTAAAGCCTGTCCACGTTAAATTTTGGAGATAATGTCTAAATTTTTTTCAGCCATTTTATCAATTTGGACGAGGATGAAAACATCCTAAATGTATCACATACAACGAATAGATTAGGCTATGCAAAAATTGATCTTTTCTGCGGTTTGCGAAGATTTTAAAAAATCACATTGGAAGATGGGTGTCCGAAATTTAACGTGGACAGGCTTTAGTAGTTCTTTAGGAATTTCCTCCGCCATTTCCTCCCAAAATCCAAGGACGAATTTTTGGATATCTCCGTACGAGTTCCTAGAAAGATTTTCAAAAGAACTCCTAAAGAACTACCGATATGCTTAAATTTCTTAAAGAATTTATTTGGACATAAGGATTTTCTTCAGGTATTCATTAAAAGAACTTCCTCCAGGACTTCCTTCGGACATTATTTCAGGAAAACCAAGAAATTTCTTTGGGAATTGTTTATCAAAATGAATCGAAACCGTTATTTTTAGAACAATTCTGGCTATTCAAGTACAAGGAGAGTGAAGAAAATGTCAGAAATGAAATGATAGAAATAAAAGCAAACAATTCTCGCTTAACTTTTCAAAAGGTCCTAAGTAACATTTTTTTTATGAATTAATTAGAATAGCGCAAGCAACAGAACAACATGAAAGCTTTTGATTGCAGTACTCAAATTAATTCATGAAAAAAATGTTACTTAGGACCTTTTGAAAAGTTAAGCGAGAATTCTGCTAAAGGTACCTATAATAGATATTTAACTAATGCCTGTTGGGTTGCCTTGGTTCGGCAGATGCAAACGCACTGCATACAGGCCGGACTCGATTATCCGGAGTGTTGAAAAAAATTTCACTCCGGATAATCAAACCCTCCGGATAATCGAGCCATTATTATTTTGTTGCTGAAAATTTAACTTTTGATCGAATAATATTTATTTTGGTTATATAACATCTAATAGAACATTCCGTTGGTCCGTTCACGGATTCAGACTACCGTTAGAGGTCAGCGCCGATCCGAAAATCGTCGGCGGCAACGTTTGTTTAGGAGTTTGCCTATGCCATCGGGCATGCATTCTATGAATTTAACAGAATTTCCTTGTGATTTTTTTAAAGTTTCACAAAAACTGTTTCCAACGGAATTTCAACTGGATTTTTCACGGAATTTCTTTGGATTTCTACGTTAAATTCCTTATGTTGTCTATTAGTAATTCTTTGGAAATTCTACGAGAAAATTTTCATAAGACGAGGGTCGTTTGGTTGAAAGTCATTTGACCGAATACCACATGGCCAAATAATACGTTAAGCCGGATGCTATCTAGCCGATGTCCATTTGTTATATGTCGAAAATGGTTTGGCGGTAGGACCAAACTAGTCATATGCCCTAACAGGTCGTTTGGTCGAATAGGCCTTGTCATCGAAAATTCCATTTGACCGAAATGGTAGTTTAGAAGGGAGGGCAATTTGGCCGAAAATTTTGTTCGGCTGATCGGATTATATGGCGAAAAACGTCCTTCGAACAAATAAGCTGTCGGAGCAAACGTCTTTTTCGGCCAAATTATTAGTTCGGCCGTATGATCTTCACCCGTACGTCGCAAACCGTTTTCGACCTTGTGTCACCTCGTCCGGCCAAGTAGCATTTTCGGTCAAACGATTTTTTTCCGGCAGCTCGGGTAAACAACACCATATGTTCATTTCGGCCAAATGGCCCTTCTCTACCAAACGACCATCTAGGCCTTTTTGGCCTAGGCCTTAGTGGCGTCAGTTGTCTAAGCGTATTTGCAAGCCATAGAGTGTGAGTTTGATTCCCGCCCTAGTAAGGAGAAAAAAAAATCGTGAAGCGGAAAACGCTTCGCTGGTTCACTGGGTGCTGTATGAATTTCCTGTCCATTTTCTAATGCCAAGTGTAAAGTATTCAGTCTGTGCGACCTCTTGTCAAAGACGGTGATCCTGTATTCCTTTCTTTTAAATTATACAAAAATATACATACCTCTAACCACCGTATGGAGGATCAAAAAAAAAAGAAAACTTCTAAAATTTATCGTTAAGCACCAAGATTTTTCAGATGCACTTGATGTTGTGGCTTATACATGTCGTGGCCTTCCGAAAATTCCGGAACGTCCAAGAAATAGAACAAAAAATAATGAATTTCATCGCATAGTACCATTTGACATTCTAACATCGGAATTTATTTCATTTGATTTATTCAAGCTAAGGCCTCTGCAATACATTAAATTCATGTACATTCAGCTTGGTCTGTAGTTGCACGTCGCCAACTTTGTAGTCCACGGAGGGACCTTAAATCGATCCACCTTGCTCCCTGCGCACCTCGCCTTCTTGTCCCTTGCGGATCCTTATCAGGAACCATTTTCACCGGGTTATTCCCCGACATTCTGAGCATGACATTGTGTATGGATCACCTAGGCCACCGAGTGATTCTTTTGAAAATGAAAATATTCATTTCATCATTAGGTAAGATCTATAAATTACGTCACACTTTTTGTATGAGGTATCTAAAAACATTGTATGGATTATCACACTTCAGGAACCCCCCCTCCCGTATCTAAGTGTTACGTAATTTACGGATGTTCCCTAAACACAAGAATTTTTCAGCGCCATTTGTTGTTACTATGAATATAGAACTGGTGTTTTAATCCATACATGGACCACCGTTGGTGAAATAATTATTTTTTCATATAAATATTGAGGCTGTTCACAAATTACGTAACGCTGGACGGAGAGGGAAAGGGTCAGGCCGTGCGTTACGATTCATACAAACCAATTAAACCTTCCATATAAAAAGCGTTACAAGGGGGAGGATGGAGGCTCAAAATCTTCAAATTTAGCGTTACGTTATTTGTGAATGAATCCATTCCGGAATTCCGAAGGATCATTTGGTGGCATGAATCACAATGTCAATGCTGTACTCAGAATGTACATACAAATGCTTAAAAAAATATCGGTGTTACCCCACCCTCCCTCACGTAACTTATGGAAGGTTTTTTTCACGGATCGTAACGCTTTGTCTAACTTTGTCGAGCCCCGGATAATCGAGCCTCCGGTTAATCGAGCCTCCAGATAATCGAGTCCGGCCTGTACTATGATTTTTGTGTTGGCCAATCATCGGCGTGAAGTACGAAATTCGGCGGCGTTGAGCCACCCGACGTATGGCGCGCCGCCGACACCTTGACCGGCGTCGGCGTACGTCAATAAGTATCGGCGGCGGCGGCGTGGCGCGGTGGCGCACAGGTCTAGGCTCAATCGATTAATACACGGTTTGGCTAAAAAAAAATCCCATATTCATTATATCCATAATATAATTGATCATATCAAATAAACTGCATATATTTTTGCTATTTTATTATATCCTCCATCTGTGAAAACAGTTTTGGTTCCGAGGGTTTTCCTAAGCAGATGATAGGACTATTACAATATAAAAACACTTGTAAGGACGTGGCCAGGTGAGTGGTGAAAATCGGGTTCACTTGATTGAAAATTGTTGCAAAATCTACAATGAAGTGGATATGATATGATTATAACTCCATCTACGATTTGTGCAAGGGTTCTATGCTATGCTATGTATATTTTGTCTCTCCTGATTTTGCACAAATGCTTCCACCAATCATTTGAAAGCAGCAGTAGTCTAATGCTAAATTGGGTCTATGAGCACCGAGCACGACACGAAATACATATATCGCCTTTTAGTACGGGGGTGTCAGCTACTCCAGCTTGGGTGGTCTCGTTTGCGACCGACAGGAAGCGGAAATATGCGATATATCCTCTCTCACTATAGTTTTCCTCACTGGGTATTACCGTGTTGACGTGGCTAATATACACCGTCTGACTTGGCCAGGATGCAACGACGCAATCGCATCTATTCTCACCCCATTATTGGACATGCAGGTACCTACATATGCAGCGAAGCGAGGAATCACAAGGAAGCGCAGTGAAAAAGGAAATTTATGTTTCACCCTTTTCTACATGGAACAACTTCAACATGATGACTCATACTTTTCCTCGGTTACGTAGGCAAACAAAAAAGTAATTGGATTTTTTATATTAGGTAACTTTACATGGAAACACTGCACCATCTATCCAAACAGTGATTGAGTAAAAACATATTTCATTAATGATATGGTTTCTATCGAACATGTGAATCTTGCGCTGTGGAAACGCTCCTAACGAGTTCTGCTCGTTCTAGGTCACGCCGCCAACAGGCGACAGCAAACTCTTTTGTGGTGGGGTTCCGCTGAATCAAGATTACCCTTCGAGCGCGTGCTTCAGAGGCTTCTGTCAGTTAAATTCTGTTATGAATGGTTTAAATGGCAAACAGACAGATACACTAAAGCGAATCGACTTATGGCAACTCAGCATACCATCGACTATCGAGGAGATGGGATACGTCTGCGTACCACACATATGTTGCGACCGACCATAACGTATTGAATATATTGCGTTGCTCGCATACGACAAATTCCAGCTCCATGTTTATGGCAATGTGCGGCGAAGAAGATCGTGACGAATGTTTGGAGAATCTATGTTGTCTGAAAGATTTGCATCAGTAAGCTGATCAAGTTATTTATAATGTGTTTTGCTTGAAAATGACATCAATTTTTATTATTTTATCGTGCTATATATTTTTTTTTAATTTTCTAATATTTATTATAACAGCACATTATTCTTAAACTACATTAGATTGTTAATTTTCTTTATTTAAATCACATTAAAAATGATTTATTACCACAGATGGTATGCATTTTTGCACATTTCTTGTTGTTTATGCCACATTAAATAACAATCTGATTATTGAAAACCGCAGGAATTATCTGGCATTCAATGCATCTCACAACACCATTCAACTGATTTGCCGAAAGAAAGGGAAAGTTCCCTCGAGGCACCGTAAAAGGATATGTCGAGGATACCTGCCAGCGCAGCAACATTCAGGTATGGCTCGCATAACATGTGGCTGGGAGTAAACAACTCTGCCGTTGCAGTTGCGCCATTCCTTCGCGGATTTGTTTGTCGCCGGCTCATTGTCAACCGCCCTGAAAGCCAACCAGTCACATCAGACAATACTCAAAAGTTCAACCAAGAAATCAATAAATTTCCATGATAAGCCAAGCCCACGATTTATGACAGCGCCATCATCCCGTGTGGCGAAGTGGATTTTCCACAGCTGTGGGGCATCTACTGATTTGGGTTCGTCATAAATTGTCTTCAGAATAAAACTAGGTTCGTGACATTGCACCGAAAAAGAAGTAAATTTCGAGTATGATCTCACATTCACCCGACTCAAGCAGGCAAGATTGTCGAAACGTCGTAAAATTTAATCAAAGCGAATCACATTCAATTAAAGCCCTGTGGGGCGAATATAGCTCTGCCGTATTCAGCAGCGGTCAGATCACTTTTGCAAGGTGCCACAAGTTTCCTAATTTCGTGTTGATCATAGAACATGTTTCTAGTGACACATTGTATGTATAATATATGTGATGTTTCGTAGTGGCGAACCTATCAAACGTTTCATAATCATTTACTGTTTAATTCGTATGTACACAATGTTTTTAGTAATACATGCGTTGATACGGCACAGTTTTATTTCGGTTTCTAGTGTGACAGTGGCGGCAACGATCATCAGTTTATTATTCTGTCTCCTCTGATATGATCTTTTGGCACCTCACCAAGTTGAGAAGAATTCCCTTGCCGGAGATTTGTTGCCCTGACATCATCAGTATATGTAGAACTTACGGAACAAGCGGCTGAATGCCAACAATTCGAGGAGCTCCAGAGTGATGTTCATTGAAGCATAAATGAAATAAATTATTATTTATGAGCCATACTGCGAGCAGAGCATATTGTTTCTGATGTGTGATGAAATGTGGAATGAGAAAACCTACGCTGCCGAGATAATCGCTCCCAAATAGGTACATACGAATTATTTAATAGGCGTGCTTGATAACTCGACGTCATTTATCCCAATATAAAATTTATTCGGTCGGAGAGATATGAGATAGAAACAGATTGATTTCAGATTTTTTTTGGGACTTCTTTGTTTCCTAAAACAACTTCTGCGACCAACATGGTTATAATATGTATAAGTTTGAAGAAAAGAAAATTTTGGGGCATGCGGAGATCTCGATTAAACACATCATCTATGCTTATAATTTTCTAATGGAATTTTCTGGAAAACAGGTTTTCTATGGACAAAATTTCCGAGGCCAAATGCGAGTGGTGGTGCCTAGGATGTGGTGGGGTTTCACAGTGGACTCTGTTGAACTTCTATACAAAGCTAAATGTATCCGCAAGTAACACAAGACCAACTCCTGATGTTAGGTGCGACACAGACCTGACGGTTTGCGCAACCATCACGAATGGAGATAATACGACTCAATACAATCGGGTGACGAATAAAGGATCATGATTGGAAGCGTGGAACATGGAACTGCAAGTCACTAGGTTCCGCAGGTTGCGACAGGAAAATCTCCGATGAATTACATCCCCGCAGCTTCGACGTCGTAGCGCTGCAGGATATCTGTTGGACAGGACAGAAAGTGTGAAAAATTGGGCATCGAGCGGCTACCTTCTACAAAAGCTATGGCATCACCAACCGACTTCAAAGTACTGGGCAAGATGCACCGACGCATGATTCTGTGGCAGCCAATCAACGCAAGGATGTACACGCTAAGGATAAAAGGCCGTTTCTTCAACTATAGTCTGAAGCACTTTTTTCACCCGCAAAAATATCCACAAGGCAACATGGAAATCACCTAATCAAGAAATGGAAAACCAAATTGACCACGTTCTAATCGACGGTAAATTCTTCTCCGACATCACGAACGTACGCACTCACCGCAGTGCTAATATTGAATCCGACCACTACCTCGTTGCAGTATGCCTGCGCTCAAAACTCTCGACGATGTACAACACGGGTCAAAGACTTAATATTAGGCGGCTCAAGACGGTCGACAAACCTAAGACTACGCAGAGCAGCTAGAAGTAGCACTCCCAACGAAAGAAAACTAGGTGCAATTTCTCATGACGATGGCTGAAGAGATATTCGATTCGTCATTGTACTGGAAACACTGCAGCCGCTGCACTAGGCACGGTACCCCCGGATCAAAGAAAAGACTGGTATGACAGCATGGGTGAGGTTGCTGCAACACCTCACGAGACACTAAAGCGAACGAGACACGATACAAACGGGTGCGGAATAGACAAAACTCTATTTTCAGAAGGAAAAAGCGCCAGCAGGAAGATCGAGACCGTGAAGAGACGGAGCAACTGTAAAAACTCAAAGGTGCAGCCCAATCGGGCTGTACGCAAAGATGACGATGAACTACGTATGTGTATTTAATATACAGGTATTCGACTTTTCTGTTCGATGAGGCCAAAGCAAGCGGTTTTCAAGCCAAGGGTGAATCTGTTTTCGTTATTGATCCTATGCTCCTGAGATTGAATGAGCAATACAGACCCTGGTGATGTAGATAATTTTAGACCAACATTTGAAAACGATGATAAAAATTGAATTTTCAAATAATCGAGGATGAACAACACTCTCAAGCGATCACATATCCAAATTATCAATTGATAAAAACTCGCTTGAGAGTAAGAATCGTTCGATTATTGTATTTCGAATCGAAGCATTGGTAAATACTACTTTTGAACTTATTTTCTTATATAACATCAAAACACAATGCCAAACATCCGATTGAACTACATTGTTGACATTAAATTGGTAGAAGTTAGGTTTATATTTAAATGATAATTTTGTCAACCGTCTAAGACGAGTTTAGTACTTTCCATTTAATTAGTACGAGACACTAAAGATGACCTTACAGTTGAGGTCGAAATACGTAAATCTTAGTGGAATTAAATGGAAAGTACTAAACTAGTCTTAGATGGTTGAATACATCCCAACAAACATTTTATGCTGAATAAGCTAGTTATTTGGCTGAAGAAGGCTGTTTTTGGTTGAATAAGCACCATATCAGCTTCCAATGTTTGTGGGGATTCCACTAAAAAGAGCTTGACATTTTTTTCTGATTATTATGTGTTTATTATCAATCGATTCCAAAATTTCGAAAAGTTATCGCCGATACCAGCTCACCTACCAACCCTGGCTGATAGTGTACCGCTGCAACCATCACCGACCCAAACTGGAACAGTGACTACCAGTGTTGGTCAAATCACTCATAAATCTCAATCAACGAGCGTTCCCGTGCGAACGAAATCGTCTGTGATTTTAAAGGAATGCATCACGCTTGAATTTTTCATGGCAAAACGCATCATTTCACTCATTTGCCAAAAAATCATTTTGGTTTTAAAACGCATTTGAAATCAATTTGCGGGCAATTTATTGCTTATACATGGAAGAGTGTCTAATATTTATGCGACAAACGTCAATTAACTGTTTTTAACGAAGGAGAACAAAAGAAAACCTACGATGATTCAAATGGATGATTCAACTCATCCATGAGTTTTTAGGTGCTGAGTTGGGTGCGTTTCAACTCGCGCTTGATTTGAATCATCCATGAGTTTTGAGATTTTGAGTTTTTACCAACACTGGTGACTACTGAACAGTGAATAAGCACCCGCCACTAAGAGCACCTCCACGGGAGTCCTCATCGCTATTCTCATTATAGCGCTCCCTCCCGAGTGCTATTTTAGGATAGCGCCCCTTCTTCCCACCGGTGGTTGTTGTTTTAGGTATAGCGACTTCGTAAACATATTGAGTTCTCACCGGGCGTTGCTAAAAGTAGTCAACATCTTCTTCAATGGCTCTACATTTCAACTGGAACTTGGCTAGCTGCTGAAATTAGTATTATATTAGCATTTTCTCAGTTATTAATTAAAAGCTTTTGTGTGCCCCCCATAGGCCTTTTCATGTGACACTGCCGAGACTGCACTTGTTTACAACCGCTGAACAGGCGTGCAAGCCCGAAGCTGTCACTTTCATATAATAACTGTCTATTGACGGTAAAATCAGCTGATTATAAACGTCTCGTGAAAAGGCCTATTGCATGCGTATGTATTTTGTGTGACAACTGACAACTATGCCCTTGGAGCCCATAGGTATACTCGAAAGCATCCTTGACCGAATCCGGAATAGAACTCGCCATCTCCGGAGGGCAATTCTACGCTTTTGATCCCAAGGCTAGCTGAAGACCCGTCGTAGTAATTTTTTTCACCGTTATTCCTTCTGGAATTTCTTCCGGGGATACTTGCAGTCGAAGAAATTCCTCATGAAATTGTCACCAGTTTTCCCACAAGAATCTCTTGACAAATTCCAGCAGGAATGCTTCCACAGTTTTTTTTTCTTTGAAGGATGTCTCGGAGCAAAAAAAATTGTAACAACATCCGAAAGAATCCGGAGAGTTTTCAAATGAAACCACAAAAAATATATAGGGCTTTCCAATAAATAAAATCCCGAGAGAATTTGGAAGAAATCCTAAAACTATTCTGGGAAGATTCTTAAAAGAACATAAAGATTGCTGGGGAACTCCCGGAGGGATCTAAAATGATTTTCCAAAACAAATCATTTTTAAATGAACGACAAAAAAGATAAACTTGCGGGAGCTTTTCTGGAGGAACTACTTAAAGAACATACTGAACAATTACTAAAGGAACCTTCTGAGGCATTCCTGGAAGACCTTCCCTTGGAATAACTATAATAACAAAATAAAAACAGTGGAATTTTCTTTCGCGAGAAATCCATGAATATTTTGGGCTCTAGCGGGCGCCGGTGCGCATCGCTCCTCATTATAGCTGATCCATTACTGTAATCATTTCTTCGCGGAGTTGAACTGGGGCACTAGTTAAAAAAAATGAATATTCTCCTTGTTTTTTAATTTACGTCGAAATTGTTCTGAAAAAAAAAACAGATTTTCTGCAATTTTTTATCAATACCAAAGTGACGTTTCACAAAATAGCAACCCTGTATAGAAATTTAGCAACCCAGTATGGGGCGCTAAATTTGGAGACTCACGGCTAATTTTGAGTTGCGTTCTTATTTTATATTCCCGTTTAGATACCTCCGGTGTAAAAGTGGGTCCCTATTAGGGGCCCGGAAATAGCGATAGGGACCCAGATGGGGACTCCCGTGGAGGTGCTCTAAGTCAGTCTAAACCCCCGGTGGCTCATTACAGAAAAGCCCATCGGGGAAGCTGAGATGTCAACGGCGTTTGGTGCTCATTCTATGCACGGTTAGGAAAAAGTACCTAATATTAGGTACTTTTCACTTAAATCGGGGGTTCAGGGTGGGAACCCAAAATTAAGCAATTTTGCCTTGAAATTAGGTAAAATTCACCTAATATTAAGTAAAATATACTTAATTTTAAATAGAAACTAACCAAAAGTTAGGTAAATTTCCTGGGGGCTGCCCCGTGGAATTCGACAACTTTTTGTTTGCCAGTCTAGTATCCATTGACTTGGCCACATAAGATACATACTAATGCAAAGGCAGACATAAAAAGCTTTCGCTAAATAACTAAAGAAATGCTAATAGATTACCAAGTTGAAAGGCAGGGCAAGTACCAGTTGGAATGTAGTGCTATGGAAGAAGAAGCTTGCGATGCACTTACGAGATTGACTGAATAATCGAAATCAATTGCTAAAATGTTAGCAAGTTTTCAATAGTAAATAATCATGCATAAATACTGTAACACACTGGAGTCGGGTTTTACGCGGAGGATATGGGCCACGTAAATCAAAACAAAGTAAAAAACCGTGTACATCCCAAAATATGTCTGATAAAACGGAGGAAATCCCGAAATTTAAGTGAAAAAAAATCGCATAAAAAATGATTCGTGTGAAACAAACCGCGTAAAAAACGAGTTCAGTGTACATCGGATATGAAGCGTTGACTCTTCTTTGATCGAATGGTCGATGAAAATTGAAAATCCATCGAGAAACAGCTGAGATATTAACGATCAAAGTCTATCATATTTTCGTGACGTTTTTAGATTTTTTGCAATCGTAAAGTGTACCACAATATAGAAAAGACAGACGTAGTTCTACGTCAAAACGCACGTATGTTCTATGAGAAATTAAACCGTTCACGTATTGTGTGAGGACACAAACGGGAACCTTCTTACGAACGAGCATGAGGTGATCCAAAGGTGGCGACAGCACTACGAAGAGCACCTGAGGGCGATGTGGCAGACAACGATGGCACATGGGAGCACGCGCGCGGGTCATACGTCTTCCGACTCCGAATCTCCAGGAAATTCTGAAAGAGATCGGCCGGCTGAAAAACAACAAAGCCCCTGGAGTTGACCAACTACCAGGAGAGCTGTTTAAACATGGTTGAGGCATTGGCTAGAGCGCTGCACTAGGTGATATCTAAGGTTTGGGAGGATGGCCCAACCCAACGATTACCTTCCTCATTATCCAACTCCGTGGTACTTATGAGGGTGTTGCTAAGTCGGTGGCCTCTCGTTAAGTAAGTACTACACCAACACTTCCTTCCTCTCCTTAGTTACGGTAAAGATGGGCGTGGCCAGGAGTAGTAATCCTCATGCTTTTGTTATTTTTGTTTAAGACTGGAATCAAGGACCACTCCCCTTCTTGATTTCTGATATCATTCTAGATAAGGATCTCAAAAGTAAAACATGAGTATCACTAGTGTCCAATCTACGAATTACACCGTAACAATGCTAATGCTAATGCTAATGCTAGTTCTAGGCGGGATTTATGAATTACGCTCTACCACAGACCAGGTGACGCGAATGACGCGAATACAACGTGCCCACACATCATCTATTCATCGACTCCAAAGCCGCATATGATACAAATGATTGTGATCAGCTATGGCAACTAATGCACGAAAACGGATTTCCGGATAAAAGGATACGGTTGATCAAGACGACGATGGATCGGGTGGTGTGGACGATGCTAGTGGAGGACCAACGCGCCGTGTAGAGTTTCACCTCACTAGGAATTCCTGTAGAGAAGTTTCTGGAGGAAAGGAGTAACTTTGGGAGGAATTCCTGGAGGAACTGTTGGGGGAATTCCTGGAAACGAACTTCTGGAGGAACTTCCGGAGGAATTCCTGAAAAGGAGCTTCTGGTGGAATGCCTTTTTCAAGATTACTCTTAGTTGAACTTATCAACTCTAGATTGGTTAGACTAATTACCTCTTGTTGGACAATTTGCGATACAAAGAAGCCTATCTATGATAAGAGGGGTTATTAGCTCTTTTGAAAATTATTTTATTTGCATTTCTTAGCAGTTTCGTAACGTATATTTCAAGACGATTCACCAAAGAATACAGCGGAAGCCGCAAGAGCCTAAATATTCTGCAACCAAGCTCGTGCGCCTTTGATCAGGATTGCCTTTGGTCCGCGGAATTGTGCCAACCGACCAAATTGGCAGTCGAGCAGTGTCGAGGTATTCGATCAACTTTAATTTACGCCACCGGACGGTGGTATGAAATCTCGTCCGTACATACCATCGATGTCCCGGGCAATATTGGGACTGGGAGGATTCGCCAAACACTGACGTCACTTCGAGCCGCTGCAGGTGTTTTTCGGGGACACCGGGTGTTCGTTGCCGGCAAAGCATACAGTTCGGCTTCACGGCCCAGCGAGAATCATATTCGGGCCAATGATGATACCACTGAATTTGAGCTCGATGGGTTCAGACCCGTGGCTTCGTTGATTTACCTTTTTGGCCCTCGAGCGAGGAGGGGTTTTGCACTTGTAGCTGGATTCCCTGCGCTGGGTCTTGACAGGTTGGACACGATGATACTCACTACGGGTGGACACCTCGTGGTTAACTTTTTGACGACGGTGCACATTGGAACAACTCAGAAAAAAGACGGTCAAAACCTCATTATGGCGTTTAATACAGATTTAGATCATAGAAACAGATTCTTCGTAGAATGTGTTCAAAAAGGTGCCCGACAAAATCTAGAGCGTGAAATCCACTATTATGTTTTAATGCGATACTCGAGCAAAACATTTTTTTTCTACATTTTTTTTGTCCGGGTTTCTGACAATGTTTTAGAATATTGTGTTTTGAGAAATTTTGCTGAAGATACTGTATGTTTTTCTCCTAATTTTAAGTGCTGAATCGTTGTTTTTCGATATTGTAGTTTTAAATTAATATAAAAATCGATTTTCAATATTTCGAAACTAAATATACAACGTTTTGACCCGTTTTGTATTACAAAACATTGAATAGCACTGATATACGCTAATTCATTCATTCATTTATTTAGTTAACATCTAAACAGATAACACTGAATCAACAATTTGACGCCACAATACACGGTTCGAGGCCGCATCTCTCCATCCTCGAATACGCCCCACGCTCGCCAAGTCGTTCTGCACCTGGTCTGCCCATCTCGCTCGCTGCGCTCCACGTCGTCTCGTACCTGCCGGATCGGAAGCGAACACCATCTTTGCAGGGTTGCTGTCCGGCATTCTTGCAACATGCCCTGCCCATCGAACCCTTCCGGCTTTAGCTACCTTCTGGATACTGGGTTCGCCGTAGAGCTGGGCGAGCTCATGGTTCATTCTTCGCCGCCACACACCGTCTTCTTGTACACCGCCAAAGATGGTCCTAAGCACCCGTCTCTCGAATACTCCGAGTGCTTGCAAGTCCTCCTCGAGCATTGTCCATGTTTCATGTCCGTAGAGGACTACCGGTCTTATTAACGTCTTGTACATGACACATTTGGTGCGGTGGCGAATCTTTTTCGACCGCAGTTTCTTCTGGAGCCCATAGTAGGCCCGACTTCCACAGATGATGCGCCTTCGTATTTCACGACTAACGTTGTTGTCAGCCGTTAGCAAGGATCCGAGGTAGACGAATTCCTCGACCACCTCGAAGGTATCCCCGTCTATCGTAACACTGCTTCCCAGGCGGGCCCTGTCGCGCTCGGTTCCGCCCACAAGCATGTACTTTGTCTTTGATGCATTCACCACCAGTCCAACTTTTGTTGCTTCACGTTTTAGGCGGGTGTACAGTTCTGCCACCTTTGCAAATGTTCGGCCGACAATGTCCATGTCATCCGCGAAGCAAATAAATTGACTGGATCTGTTGAAAATCGTACCCCGGCTGTTACACCCGGCTCTCCGCATGACACCTTCTAGCACAATGTTGAACAACAGGCACGAAAGTCCATCACCTTGTCTTAGTCCCCGGCGCGATTCGAACGAACTGGAGTGTTCGCCCGAAATCTTCACACAGTTTTGCACACCATCCACCGTTCACTGGGGATTTTCAAAAGCAAAAGGCTCGAAATTCAATTACTCCAGCTGACGCTGCAAAATTTCCAGAAAGTACATGTTTCCTGAAGGGAAAAAGTGCGATGAATCGATTGCGCGGGGTTTCGTGCTGGGCAGACTACTTTAAAGTGCCCATTTTGCCCCAATTGATGATGATGATGATGATGATGATGATACTACCATCTATTGTAGCAAGGCACCTGCCGATAGCACTGGCCATATCTGACAAACGATTTGATCATGATTATATTATTGTTCGTATTTCATCAAACTCCTGTATGAAGGGCCAAAATGGGTGGGGTGGTTCCATAAGCAGAGACACTTATGCGAATCCACGGGATGAATAGAGAATCTCCTTCCAGAAGAAAGTTAGTACATACAATAATATAGCCTAGCCCTCGTTTCCCAGATTGACCCAATAGATGGGGAGAAGAGCCCGCCCTTTATCCACGAAATGTTAACAATAGGAAGTTGGCAATTCCACTCTTCCTATCCAAATCGCTTCAATTGGGTGCCCTGATGGTTTATTTTGAATACATAGTCATATAGTTTCAATATACGTTAATAATAAATACAATGGAATTTTCTCACCAAATTTCAAATCGTTTGACCTGGTTTGACCACACTAAACCCCGAGAAATTGATTCATCGCACTTTTTCCCTTCAGGAAACATATATTTATTGAAGAGATATCACCGTCAGCTCGAGGCATTACAGAAATATTGTAATTTCAGGGGAATCGGGGCAAAATGGTCACTTTGAAGTGGTCTGCCCAGCATGAAACCCCGCGCAATCGATTAATCGTACTTTTTCCTTTCAGCAAGCATATATTTATTGAAGAAATATCAGCGTCAACTCGAGGCATTACAGAAATATTGTGATTTCAGAGGAATTGGGTCAAAATGGTAACTTTAAAGTAGTCTGTCCAGCACGAAACCCCGCGGAATCGATTCGTCGCACTTTTTCCCTTCAGGAAACTTATAATAATTGAAGAAATATCAGCGTCAGCTCGAGGCATAGCAAAAAATTTGTGATTTCAGAGGAATTGGGGCAAAATGGTCATTTTAAAACGGTCTGTTCATCACGAAACCCCACGTAAACGATTCATCGCACTTTTTTCCTTCGGAAAACATATTTTAATTGAAGAAATATCAGCGTCAACTCGAGGCATTACAGAAATATTGTGATTTTAGGGGAATTGGGGCAAAATGGTAACTTTAAAGTAGACTGCCCAGCACGAAACCCCGCGCAATCGATTCGTCGCACTTTTTCCTTTCAGGAAACTTATAATAATTGAAGAAATATCAGCGTCAGCTCGAGGCATAGCAACAAATTTGTGATTTCAGGGGAATTGGGGCAAAATGGTCACTTTAAAAGGGTCTGCTCATAACGAAACCCCACGCAAACGATTTATCGCACTTTTTCCTTTCAGGAAATATATATTAATTGAAGAAATATCAGCGTAAGCTCGAGGCATTACAGAAATATTGTGATATGAGGGGAATTGGGGCAAAATGAACACTTCAAAGTGGTCTGACCAGCACGAAACTACGCGCAATCGATTCGTCGCACTTTTATCTTTATGTAACCTATAATTATTGAAGAAATATCAGCGTCAGCTCGAGGCATAGCAAAAATTTTGTTGTTTCAGGGGAATTGGGGCAAAATGGTCACTTTAAAAGGGTCTGCCCATCACGAAACCCTACGCAAACGAATCATCGCACTTTTTCCCTTCAGGAAACGTATATTTATTGAACAAACATCAGCGTCAGCCTGAGGCATAGTAGAAATATTGTGATTTTTAGGGGAATTGGGGCAAAATGGGCACTTTAAAGTAGTCTGCCCAGCACGAAACCCCGCGCAATCGATTCATCGCACTTTTTCCCTTCAGGAAACATGTACTTTCTGGAAATTTTGCAGCGTCAGCTGGAGTAATTGAATTTCGAGCCTTTTGCTTTTGAAAATCCCCAGTGTGCGTTGCTTTGATCAGTCTGGTAAGCTTCCCAGGGAAGCTGTTCTCGTCCATAATTTTCCATAGCTCTACGCGGTCTATACTGTCGTATGCCGCCTTGAAATCAACGAACAGATGGTGCGTTGGGACCTGGTATTCACGGCATTTTTGAAGGATTTGCCGTACAGTAAAGATCTGGTCCGTTGTCGAGCGGCCGTCAACGAAGCCGGCTTGATAACTTCCCACGAACTCGTTCACTAATGGTGACAGACGACGGAAAATGATCTGGGATATCACTTTGTAGGCGGCATTAAGGATGGTGATCGCTCGAAAGTTCTCACACTCCAGTTTGTCGCCTTTCTTGTAGATGGGGCATATAACCCCTTCCTTCCACTCCTCCGGTAGCTGTTCGGTTTCCCAGATTCTGACTATCAGTTTGTGCAGGCAAGTGGCCAGCTTTTCCGGGCCCATCTTGATGAGCTCAGCTCCGATACCATCCTTACCAGCTGCTTTATTGGTCTTTAGCTGTTGAATGGCATCCTTAACTTCCCTCAAGGTGGGGGCTAGTTGGCTGATATACGCTAATCTGAAGATAATATGGGCTGTTTTATTGACATTTCTATCAAATGGAGCACAATCGGAAAATAGGTCAATTTCATGAAAAAATATCAGCCTTATTGGCACATTTTGGCAGCTAGATTTACGTTATTCTGAAAGCTAATTTTATACAGAAGAAGCCAGTGCCTAAAGCTCAGTTGGGTCTGATGAGGCTCATTGATTTTTGTTCCAATTTTTTAAAGTGTTATTTTCGAAAAAAAATAGTTTGTGTTTAACCTGTATCCAGTTTGTACTAAAATTAGTACTAAGAAATGCTATAGCATTCTGCTTCCTTAAAGATAAGGTACCCCGGGGCAAGTGAAAATACGGGGTAAGTGGGTACTATGACTGCAGATGAATCGATGAACGTTTTTGATGGTAACAATGTTCTAGGAAGAAGAAGCAGAACTATCAACGATTTCATCCGACACAAAAATATTTGGAATCAAAACCATTTAAGGCACCATACTAATGCTATTGCTTGATCATGACTTCAAACTACCGAGAAAATCTATTACTTTTATTTGATTTCAATGGATTTCAAACTAAATAGTCGTTTCAAAATTTATCATTGATGTGGAAAGTGAATGTTTTGAGCAATTAAATAATTGTGTGACATCGAACATGATTTGAATTTTTTATTTAAAGCCAAAATCTGCAATGTTCATTTGCCCTTGAGTTTTAACATACATGGGGCAAGTGGGACCTTTTTTAACAACATTTCCGAAAAGCTATTTTAACTGTTTTTAGATGGTTGTCTAGTGAGAAATAACTTCGTCCTTCAGATGTCATATGGATCTGAATCAGTTACAGTTTGATTTTAATGTTAAAAAGTATTGTACAGTTAACTACCAAATGTGTATGCATTCTGTAAATTATCTCCCGCATGAAGAAGAGCAATGGCTCTAACTATGATGCGATATTCTTCCATTTACAATGCAAATAATCTATTTATTCTACAATAGGTCAACAGAATTTGTCTTGTGTTTTGTTATTTTCAAACTTCGCATCAGATTCTCAGATAAATAAAGTGCGTAACACATAAATTGGAAATTTTGTTCTGATACAAATTAAAAACATTGCGCATCGCCGGATTAAAAACGTTTCTTCTAAAGTACTAATTTTTATAACAATTTGTGTTCTAAACAGAGAAATATTTATTTATACGAAAAGTGAATAAAGATTTGCTTATCCTTGCCACCTAAAACATTTGGTACAAAAGTAAGCTAATGGAAAACAAGACAACAGCCAAATAAGCAGTAAATCGACAGTCGTCTTGTTTTCATAAATGCTAACATTACAATCCTTTTCTTCTTGCAAATATAAAGTCCGACATGCAACCAATATTTATGCATGATCTGAAAATACTTAGGCTCAGAAATAATATGAACAGTATATGTACATGCCTAAATTAGTTTCGTTTGACATTTGAAAACAGAATGGGTCCCATTTGCCCCGTTTGAAGGGGTAAGTGGGTCCTGAAGGTAAATTTATTTCTAGCACTACAAATATTTTTGTAATTGAATAAATGGCTACCAACACCTCTACACTTCAAGAACGGAAGCATTTAATGATGTATCCGTGGTTAATGTTCTTAAATACCCTGTTTTCTAAGTATGCGTTAACAATTTTGCTGAACTAGCAATTAGGTTCCATTTATTAGGTCCCACTTGCCCCGGGGTACCTTATGGAAGATAGAAATATGCGCTCAAACATGATAAGTAAGTAAAAGGTATGTATACTGATTTTCTTGTTTCAATTTAATTTGCCTTTAATTGAATAAGCATTTATTTCCGCATTATCGATTAACGTTAAGGTGCAAGTATCTTAACCAATAAGGTATTATACGGGTACAGTACCGAATTTCGGCTATATCTCTATATTCGAGCATTTATTAAATATATTTTAGAAGTTTTGGCGATGTTCTGGCTCTCATAAAGATACACTTATTATTTAGCCAAATTTACTTCTAAAACCAATAGATTTTGTTTGAAAACAATGTTTTTCAAAAGTTGGCCAAATTAGGCACTGAATTATCAGCAAAGGGTACGCTTACCCTATTTATAGAGATAATAAATAGATCTACAATAAGGCCGATGAAATGGGTATATGATGAGAAATAGAAATATTTATCGAAAACTACACTATAAAAATTGGAACAAAATTCAGTGAGCTTTAGCCACTTGCTTATTTTATACAAAATCAGCTTTCAGACTAACGGAAATCTAGCTGCCAAAATGTGCCTATAAGGCTGATAAAACCGTTCTATTTGACTGAAGTTCCAATCAGAAAGACCATATTATCTGCAAACTATCGTATATTAGTGCCATTTATTATTTTGTGCGTACGTTTTATAGTGTTAATATGTTATATATTTATTTTAAAAATACTGAACATCTATTTTTTTATTAGTTTTGGACAACAGTATCGAAAAACAACGATTCAACCTTTAAAATTAAGAAGAAAACATACAGTATCTTTAACATTCTATGAACAAATCATGGATTTAAATCTGTATCGAACGTCTCAAATAGGGTTTTGACCGGGTTTTTTCAGAGTTGTTTCATTGTGCGGTCCGGGGACAAACCTTGTTCCGTTCAGTCGACGAGATCGCTATGACCGGACCTCCTGAAGATGGATACGATAGGCCTAATGCTGAGCCGGATTCGACGGGTTCGGCAGGTCTGAAGCGGATTCGGTTTGAACACCGCACTGGCACGTGCACCCCCAGTTCGCTGGAGATGGCTGCCCCAAAATTACAGGTTTTCGCTGGCATTTTCTGGGTGCACTTTAGGACGTATTCCCCCCCCCCAGAAGTTCCTCCAGGAATTCGTCCGGAAGTTCCTCCAGGAGTTCGTCCGGAAGTTCCTCCAGGAATTCGTCCAGAAGTTCCTCCAGGAATTCCTCCGGAAGTTCCTCCAGGAATTCCTCTGGAAGTTCCTCCAGGAATTCCTCCGAAAGTTCCTCCAGCAATTCCTCCGGAAGTTCCTCCAGGAATTCCTCCAGAAGTTCCTCCTCCATGAATTCCTTCGGAAGTTCCTCCATGAATTCCTCCGGAAGTTCTTCCATGAATTCCTCCGGAAGTTCCTCCAGGGATTCCTCCGGAAGTTCCCCCAGGAATTCCTCCGGAAGTTCCCCCAGGAATTCCTCCGGAAGTTCCCCCAGGAATTCCTCCGGAAGTTCCCCCAGGAATTCCTCCGGAAGTTCCTCCAGGAATTCCTCCGGAAGTGCCTCCAGGAATTCCTCCGGAAGTTCCTCCAGGAATTCCTCCGGAAGTTCCTCCAGAAATTCCTCCGAAAGTTCCTTCAGGAAATCCTCCGGAAATTCCTCCAAGATTCCACTCGAACTTTCTCCAAGAATTTTTCCAGAAATTCTTGCAAAAACACCCTGGAAATTTTCTAAGAAATTAGCTTGGAATTTCCTTCGGAATTTCACTTGAGAATTCTTGTTTTCAAGTCTACTTTCCCAAAAATTTCACCAGTATTTCGTGAAGAAACTCCCCTGGAAACTTTACGTAACATATTTTCTGGAGTTTCTTTAGAAATTCGCGGTACACATCTTCATAAATTACATCGAAAACTCCAAAGAAATAACAACGGGAATTCTCCTGAAATATCGTCTCATTATTTTTGAAACTCACAGAATTCCGCTTGTTAAACACGGCTAGCCCAACGGCTACACCCTCTCAGGGTCGGCGTCTGCTTGGTACAGGAGCATCACTTACCTTCACCTAACTGAACGCAATCAAAGTGCACGATACATGATAGGGACAGACCCGAAGCCAGGATAAATAAGAATCTCTTCCAAAGATAGAATACAGTATAACGCACAGTCAAATAGGCTTAAACATATTTATTGACCTTCAACCAGAGATGCATCTGAACCCGAGAACGCGTGTTCGTGTTCAAAACGTTCTGAACACTGCACACTGTTCAAGAGCACTGACCTAACTTAGCAACTTGTATCCTAGGAAAACAAATACAAGCGACGGCATGCTACACATTTTTCGGCTAGTAATGGAACACGTGTGCATCTAACGGATAGAAATCAAGCATGCTCGTATGTTTTTGCATAGATTCAAATCTAAGGAATCTTAGTTACCATGATCGTTTTGCTTGCGTACCAACCCAGTGCACACTAAACTTTGTTCAGAGTTCAAAACTAAGAACACCAAGGCACGCTCTTGGCTCATGCTCTGTTCAGGATGCATCTTTGCCTTCGACATACATTGATAGAAAGAGGGGGGGGGGTTCGTTGCGGCCGGCCGGTGGAACCGTTGAGGCCCATGCGAGAAAGTGAGAGGTTTGTTTGTGCTACATGCCAGATTCCCTGCTGCTCGATCGAGGCACGGGGGGGGGGGGGTACTCCAAACGATCAGTTGTCTTTGGTTTCTTTGGTTCCACATGTGGGGGTGGAGGTGGTTCTCACCACCGTATGGCTATTCACGGGCTTCGTTCGACTGCTTTGGCCAATAAGCTTCCCTCGGCCCGATGATTCTTGATCTGGTAACGGTTGTTACCGACGTTCCGATCGCTCGCTGACGGGAATGTAACCCATAGGATTTTGAGCGATAGCAAGCGGGGGCGAACCCGCCGGGTCTCGCTACCGCTGTCACCGCCAAAACGAAGGCTACCGTCAACCATTGCGTGTGGCCCAAGGATAGCGTTGCTCGTTGGCCACCAGCGATGAGCTTGCCGGTTACTTCTCGCCTTGAGGTCCCAAATGGCCTGTCGTGGACAAACGGCTCTTAAAGCCTTTCCCTTGCGCTGGTTTCCATCTATAGACCGGAGCGACACTTCACGGCGCTGTTCGAGGATCCCGGGTACTTGTCCCAACAAACGGTATCCGAATCTATCATATTTAGCACACGCGGTCGGACACACTCCTTTTAACTTGCTTTTAACTAGCTTGCTTCCCAGCCAACACAAAGTCACATATGCTAGCGAATAAGTATACAAGGTGGAGGCGATATAGGCGCATGCCTCCATTTGACTGACCTATATGGCCTCCACTTTATACACTTATTCGCTATGATATACGATCTTGTGTTTGCTGGGTTACGTCCGTATTCGTCGCTTTCTCAAGACTCTGTCCTCGATTGTTCGTCCCTCACGAATCTTCTACACGCTTAAAATCAATAACACAGAGATGTGTTTGCATCACACAAAACGGACCTAATGCGGAACATCCCCTAGATGAGCGATAGTTACACAGCCACAAAAATAGCTCGTGTGGTGTTATTGAAGCTTGGATTTCAATATTTTCTACAGTATTTGGTTCCTCATGAAACAAGGAATCTGTACAAACGTTGACATGTTGAAAAGGACCGTTATCAAGACCGTACGAGGCATTTTTGTGCCTGTGTAACTGTCGCTCATCTAGGGGATGTTCCGCATTAGGTCCGTTTTGTGTGATGCAAACACATCTCTGTGTTATTGATTTTAAGCGTGTACCAGTTCGCTCTTTTCTCACCATCTCTCTTCTCTCACAGTGTTCTCCGGAACTAATATCATGGGTACCACCTCCTCAACGTTGAAGACTTTTATAGTTTTAGGGGGATAGGTAGGCTACATGTTTGATCAACACTGACGTATTAAAGGATTTTCAACAAAAAGGGGTTACTACTTTTACATGTGCTGTAAATTATCTAATATTTTCCTATCTGTGTATTTTTCTTGTATAATGTGGTGTGCCTAACTTGATAACTAACCAAACAAATTTCTCCTACCGCGCAGTACAAAATCAATCCCATCAGACATCTTACCTGCTATTTTATGAATTGCCCACCACGATTCCAAATTGTCGTTCAGTCGGTAACACGCTTAAGACACTTCCCACTCACGCCTCAGGAATTCTTCAGGAAACTCTTTCCTCAGAAATTTCTAGAAACATTCGTCTGCAAATTCATCTGGCTACTCCCCCATAATATCTTCAGAAATACTTCCGGAAATTGATCCAAATTTCTTCTTAGGATTCCTCTGCAAATTATTTAAGAAAATCCCCGGAAGATTCTGCCGGAATTCTTCAAGTAGATTTCAATGCATTTCCTGGATGATTTTTAGAAGAAAGAAGAGAAGGAATTACTGGAGGAATTTTAGGATTAACAATTCAAGATATTTGCGATGGAATATCGGGTGGATTATTCAATGGACTTTCTGGAGAAATTATCGAAGGGACTCCTAGAAGAGTATCTGAACAAATTCAAGGAGAAATTCTAAAATAAGGGGTATTTTCGAGGGAAGTTTATTGCAAATTTCTAGAATAACATATTTTTCAATCAAGAAAATTATTTAGTGGAATGTTTTCACTGTCATAAGACGAGTTTAGTACAATTCCATTTAATTCCACCACCTCTTTTTACTTTTACATATATGTATTTCGACCTCAACTGTAAGGTCGTCTTCAGTGTCTCGTACTTGACTCGACTCGCAAGTCGAATCAAGTACGAGAAACTGTAGACGACCTTACAGTTGAGGTCGAAATACGTGTATGTAAAAGTAATACGAGGTGGTGGAATTAAATGCAATTGAAGTAAACTAGTCTTATGACAGTGGATATTTTTGAATTCCACCACTAATTTAAAATAAAATTCTGAAATAATTTCAGACTGAACAGAACACCAAAGAAATTTGATTTGAATGTGATTTTATAATATTTGAAGCAAAGTTAGTCATGGTGTCACTTTTCTGAACTTAGCATTGGCCGATTTCCTCGCACATGTTCCATTCTGCTGGGAATGCTGTCCCATAATGTGCTATTGAAAATTGGCTGGATCGAACTATAGAATCTGAAGTTTTAGTCAAAATACTATTTTAATACACAAAACACGCTAAAACATCTCACCATTATTGTTGGTATATAATGCACGAGAAAGCACCAACACCGCTAGGTGGATCAATTATATGGCGGATTTAGTTAAATGTTAGGTGCAATTGTGAGTATGTTACCATCTAATCAATGATTTTAATTTGTAGGCAACGTAAAAAAAATCAACGGCAGCGGCGGCGTACAGGTCAAGCTGCATAAAAACTCGACATATGCGAAATCGTTAGATTCTTATAAAATAAAGTAAGCTCACAAAGAAATATTGTAAGAAAAGGTCTCATTCAATATTTTAATAAGAATTTAGCATTATGTCCAGTTCTTATACAGGTTTTGGTAGGTATACAGAATTGTTAAATAATCTAACAATCACCGTTTGGTTGTGCACACTTATCCGGATTATTTACCCTAGTCCTTTGTCGAAACAACAACAAAAAATGTCCATGTAAATAATCACCACAATGAAACCCTAATCTACAAAAAAAAACGAAAATTGCTATTTACGACAAATTACAGCTAGATGTCATTCTTCATTCAACATTCAAGTATCGTCTCCTAATTAAATAGTAGATATAAGATTGGGCTGCAAAATGGTGGGTTGACATCAAGGAAGGAGCGCCCAACAGAGCTCTGGTCCCCACAAGTCCCTATCTCACGCTTCTACGGGTCGTCCGATGACAAAAGACCGCCAGCTAAGGGTTGTGTACTTAGCTGGTAGTGCAGCCTGGGCACTGTTGTCCTTCTGACATCAGCTAGAGTGAGAAGGTACGCCTCGAGCGTCTGTTCACCAGGAGGTGCGGCTCAAACAGCGTCTGCCTGGTACCCAGCGGCTGATTAACGAAATGCTGTATCGCGTCAGCTATACCTAAGGTGGCAGCCCCATCATCGCGATGTAGGTAACGCGACCCCGGTAAGGTAGCTTACTGAAGCCTCTCAAATACCACGAAAAATGGAGATAGAAGAAAAAGAGAACGTTATTTTTGGCAACCGACCCGGCAACGAAATAAGGACTATGATTGGAAACTCGGTACCTGGAATGTCAGGACCCTAAATGAACCTGGACGAGTGAGCCTTCTGGCTCGTGAACTGCAGAAGGTTGGAGTGAACGTGGCTGCTATTCAAGAAGTCCGATGGCCTAGATCCGGAGAACGTGAATTCCGAGCCGTGGACCCCACGACCAATACTGCATTCAAGTATAACATCTATCACAGCGGCGGTGAAAAGCAGAGCATGGAGTTGGTTTCGTAGTGATGGGCAAGCAGATGAAGCGAGTGATGCGGTGGAAACCCATTAGCGAACGAATCTGTGTGTTGAGGATACGGGGCAAATTCTTCAATTACAGCCTAATCAACGTTTACGCACCGACAAACGATAAATCCGACGACGTGAAGGACACGTTTTATGAATGTCTTGATAAAGCCTATGGAGAGTGCCCAAAACATGACGTGAAAATTGTTATCGGAGACGCTAACGCTCAGGTCGGTAGAGAGGACTTTTTCCGTCCCATAATCGGTAGGGAGAGCCTTCACTCCGCTACCAATGACAACGGCCTACGGCTAGTAAATTTTGCTGCTGCCAGAGGGATGGCCATCAGTAGCACCTACTTCGCACGAAAGAACATCCGAAAGCACACCTGGAGACACCCAAATGGTGAAACTTGCAACCAGATAGACCATGTTCTGGTGGATGGGCGCCATTTCTCGGATGTTATCGATGTGCGGACATTCAGAGGTCCGAACATTGACTCTGATCACTACCTCGTTGTCAGTAAAATTCGATCACGGTTGTCAACTGTATCGAACGAAAGATCACAGCGAACGATGCGTTACAATATCCAGCGATTGTCGGCGGAAGGAGTATCGGCTGAGTACCGCCAGAAGCTCGACGAACGGATAAGTGCAATCAACGTTAGCGACAACATCAACGATCTATGGGAGTCGATCCATGGAGCGGTGAGCACAACAGCACGAGAAGTGGTAGGCACTGCACAGAGGCGACCCAGGACGGGATGGTTCGATGTGGAGTGCCAGAGAGTGACAGACGAGAAGAACGTTGCCAGAAGCCGGATGTTGGTGTCAGGTACCCGATCGAATAGAGATCGGTACAAGGAAGCAAGAGCAGCCGAAAAACGAACCCACCGCAGGAAGAAAAAGAGTACGAAGAACAAGTGATTAGTGAGGCGCAGAAAAAATGGAGCAGGACGATATGCGGAGGTTTTATGAGTCTGTCAATGGCGTGCGGAGAAAGACAGCGCCATCTCCCGTCATGTGCAACGACCAACAAGGGAATTTGCTGACAGATAAAACTGAAGTGGCTGCCAGGTGGAAGCAACACTTCGAGACTTTGTTGAATGGAGGAAGTGACGGTGCATCGGTGAACAGAATAAATATTAGCGACGATGGACAAGCTGTGGAGTCACCTACACTAGATGAGGTTAAAAAGCTGTCAAAGAGCTGAAAAACAATAAGGCTGCGGGGAAGGACCAGCTCCCGGCTGAACTTCTCAAACATGGCAGTGAGCAGCTTTATGAAGTTCTGCACCATATTATGTCGAAAATATGGGAAGACGAGGAAATGCCTGCTAGCTGGTTGGACGGCCTCATTTGCCCTCTGTTTAAGAAAGGGCACAGACTGGAGTGCGCCAATTACCGAGGAATAACTCTCCTTAATTCGGCGTACAAAATTATGTCCCGTATTCTGTTCAACAGATTGAGACCGCTTGAAGAGTCCTTCGTCGGCGAATACCAAGCAGGTTTTCGTGAGGGCCGATCAACGACGGATCAAATGTTTACCCTGAGACAAATCCTTGATAAATTCCGGGAGTACAACTTGCAGACACATCATCTGTTTATTGATTTCAAGGCGGCGTACGATTCAGTGAAACGGAATGAATTATGGCAAATTATGCTTGAACATGGTTTTCCGGCGAAACTGATACGGCTGATTCGTATAACGTTGGACGGATCGAAATCAAGTGTAAGGGTTGCGGATGAAATATCGACGTCATTTGTTACCTTAGATGGATTAAAGCAGGGTGATGCACTCTCGAACCTACTGTTCAATATAGCGCTCGAGGGAGCGATTAGGAGAGCTGGTGTGCAAAGAAGCGGTACCATTATCACAAAATCGCATATGCTCCTGGGATTTGCGGACGATATCGATATTATCGGAATTGATCGCCGCGCCGTGGAAGAGGCTTTTGCGCCTTTTAAGAGGGAGACAGCGAGGATTGGACTCACGATCAATACCAGCAAAACGAAGTACATGGTCGCTGGCAATCAACGTGGGTTCATTAGTGGTGGTGGTAGCGAAATAGTGCTGGATGGTGAAAATTTTGAAGTGGTAGAAGAATTTGTGTATCTTGGAACATTAGTGACGTGCGATAATGATGTTACCCGCGAGGTGAAAAGGCGTATTGCAGCTGCAAATAGGGCTTATTACGGACTTCGTAACCAGCTTAAGTCCCGTAGTCTGCAAACGAAAACAAAACTCGCGCTGTATACTACTCTGATTCTTCCGGTGGCTTTATACGGCCATGAGACATGGACGTTAAAGGAGGCTGATCGGAGAGCTCTCGTAGTGTTTGAGCGTAAGGTGCTGCGGACAATACTCGGCGGTAAACAGGAGAACGGTATCTGGCGGCGTCGCATGAATCACGAATTGTACCAGGTGTACAAAGGGCTGGATATTATTAAGCTTATACAACACGGCAGACTACGGTGGGCTGGTCACGTTGTTCGTATGCCGGAAGAACGTCAAGCGAAGATAATATTTAGTAGAGAACCCGGAAGAGGCCGCAGGCTTCGTGGAAGGCCGCGTACACGATGGCTTTTTGCAGTTGAAGAGGACCTGAGGGCGCTCAATGTTCAGGGCGACTGGAAGCGATTGGCCCAGGATCGAGTCCAGTGGAGAAGGATACTCCATTCGGCGTAGGTTCATCGAAGAGCTGTAGCCCATCAAGTATAAGATACAAATTTAGTATACGAAAGAGGCATTTCATAATGATCAAATTTGCAACAAATTCCAAAAGCATTACAAAGTTAGATCCTATCAACGAAACACTTAATTTTACAATGAATCAACCACATCTGCAGTAGCTTACAAAGTGAACATTAAAATTCCAAGCACGTCGCATATGAAGAAGCGCTCCATGGCATGTTCCCATTCGAGTTTGCCTTCTTCTCTCGTACTAGGTCTATGACTTGCCGTGCCCCTACGACTACCAACTGTCGTCACTCATCGTCATCGGCCAACGTTTACTCCCATCGACAGTAACTGTCGTGCCTTATACTCTACTTGCGACTTCTCCTAATAAAGACAATCCATCCGCATCGAAGAATTATCGATTTTAAAAATAAGCAGCATTTTGTTCCAGACATAAAACCTACCTACTTGAACTGTCGACGGCAAAGAGGAAGCCTGTTGCCAAAATAAAAAAAAAAGGAAGTATGCAAGATGATTCCTCCGATTCCCCGGCAACAAGCTCGCCTGGCAATCTTTCCTTCCAGTTCCAGCCATGATGATGGTGTCATATTATGCTTGGCGCATGACTTTTCCGTTTTGCTGTTGCTTGTCTGCCGCACCGGTACCTACAATATCGGCAGACCGAAAGTGCCGGTCAGTGCGGTGGAAGAGAAAATCTGTTTCCATGCTGAGTCGGTTTTTTTTTCGCACTCCTGGAAAGCAGAATCATTCAACCGAGACCGCATGGAGTCGCAAGCGAAAAGCAGTTGTCCCGATTTCATTTTTTCCCGTAATCAGGTGATGTAACTGAGTAGTTTTTGGGACTACGGTTGGATAGAAGTTTTCATAACTAACGAATAGGTTGGTGATCTTAGAAAGTTTAACCATTTTTGTGTTGTGGTGACAAACACTTTATTCAGACCATTTCAAGTCTGAATATTCAGATAAATATTGAATACTTCGCTGCGGTAACGTACGCGGTTTCATTCTGTGTTAGTATATCTCTAGTACCTCGCAATACATCAGTTGGGACCATTATGCTACGTTTAGATAGAGCAAGTGAATTGAACGAGTCAATCGAATAGAACGTCTAAACGCCAAAAATAATGTAAGTTAGAATGAAAACAAAATATGATGTATCTGCTCCACTAGAACTAGAAACAAAAGTTAAATAGTTTTCGAACCCCTGATAAAGAGTATTGAAACAAACAGAGACGTTGGGTTATTTTGTTATCTTGTGTACATATGTACATACAATTTGGACTTGGAATGGCAACAGAACATCCAACATCTCGAGCAGACCAGTCTGGCCGAGTCGGATGAAATTTCATCTGCGGCTAATGGGAAAATTCTTCCCAGCTAGCGCAAACATGGAAGATAAATGGAAAGCTGCCAATGCCACAGGCGTCGGTAATCTTCTCGAGATGCTATGCCGATGTCCTCCGAAGGGAATTGGCCCCAGTTGGGAGGGTGGTTTTCGTTGGTTTAGTCAGAGAGATTTTGGCTGTGATGGGATTTGTTGCCGTATGAATCATTTAGCAAGTAGAACACGAATAGGATTTCAGAGTCCAATTCCATCGTATGGTTGTGGTGATTTAGGCCACAATATTTCAGTAAATTTATTGGTTATGGTCTGCTTCGAACATGAGCAATTGAGAGCAATTGTTATAAAAACATGAATAGAAATTATAGCATTCGAAATGGAATATACAAGCACTGTGTGGCGTACTAAATTTAAGTACATTTATGTAATTTTTTTTGCAGAAATAAATTTTCTCTTATGGAGGTGGTTAGGATCGGGATAGGACCTCCAGATACTCGGATACTCCAAAAAGGTTTAATTAGTGTAAACAGGCTAGTAGTAGTTGAAGGATATGAATGATTCAAAAGCTGGCACCGGTGCCGCAGGCCACTTGGAGTTATAACCCTGGTATACCAGGGAATGTCCTTTCACCTCACTTACATCCGGATGGTATGTACTGCACATGATCGCATATTTGTAACACTCGCATTTTTGTGCATTTTATTAGAAGCCTGTGAATTGTTCAGAAAGCTCAATTTACTGCATCTAATCCCACAACAGTAAAATAGGCTTTACTATCTTGCTTATGTGTAATCTGGTAATCTGGAAATGATTGAGTTTGTGGGGAGGATTGACAAAAAAAAAACAATCAAAATGCAAATGCTACAAATATCGGGACCGCTTTGCGATTTGGGCATAACTTATTTTGTAAACAAACATTGGAAGGCGAATTCCTGCTCCAGGAGGCATTTCCCGAGAAAGCCACGGTATGTATTCGAAAGAGTAGGCTTTCCTCTATCAGGTAGGGGAACTAGTTTTGGGGAAAGTCGCTTGCATTCTGCTGAATCCATGAAACATATTATGCGATCATGGGCAGTGTAGCACATGTCATAAGACGAATTAGTGATATTACATCTAATTTCACCATTTTTGCTCTATCTCCTCTGACAAGTGAAGACATTCCCTAAACAGCTCTAAATAATTTTCTATTGAATTGAAACTGTCCAGTATCGAAATGAATTTTACCTCGCATTTTCAGAGGCTCCATTTTACAAAGAACCAACGAATAACTTTTATCTTTTTATTTTGGGTTTGCTGCGTCGCAGTAAGCATAGAATAAAAAGATGACAGCTCCCTTGTTGCTTCTGGTGCCTTTGAAAACGCGAGGTGGAAAAATATTGGATTCCGAAAACTTCGTTCTTAAACTTTCGTAACGTTGTGCGTAGGTATGTCTGTTTTTCTGTCTACGCATTCACAAAACTATGTTTGATCGATATAAACATTCGTATTCGAAAGAAGGGAATTTTTATGTCGCTCGCATAAACGTACACTGTGTCATAAAATTGTCCGTACAGTGATGGTTCGAATGTGAAACCATTTATGAAACATTTTTAATGAATTAAAACAAACGTCTTAACCATCTCAGAAAAAAGTACGATGCATATTTATTAATGTCTTTTCAATGTTTAATTCAACAAATAAACAATCTAACCTTTTCATCAACCACATTAACAGAAACAAATATTTACATATACAAAATTGCGCTACAGATTTTGAATGATGAACACGACTGGGTTGATGTCTGGTGATTCGGAATGAAGTGGGAGCGTTGATTGGTTTACAATCGGCCTCATTTTTTTTGGATCCAATCCTGTAGTTCGTTTGCGCTGCTATGCCCTAACCAGTCCGTTGGTCTCAGAAAAGTTAAATTTTCTCTGGTCCATGAATATTCTTTAGTACCTACCTACATATTTTTTATTCCAGAATATTCCAGCTACACATTTTTGGGCATACTCCAGTCGCATCTCCAAATTGAGCATCGTAGTTAGCCGTGCTAAAAAATGGACGTGGTTTTTATGTCAAAGTTATATCTTCCTACAATTTAATGAAATTATCAAAATAAACATTCTCATATATGTAAGGGAAAAGGAATGAAGATATTTAGCGTTTCCAGGTACTTACTTACTTGATGGTCTACAGCTCTTCGATTTAGCTACGCCGAATAGAGTATCCTTCTCTTCTGGACTCAATCCTGGGCCAATCGCTTCCAGTCGCCCTGAACATTGAGCGCCCTCAGGTCCTCTTCAACTGCAAAAGGCCATCGTGTACGCGGCCTTCCAGCCCATCGTAGTCTGCCGTGTTGTGTAAGCTTAATTATATCCAGCCCTTTATACACCTGGTACAACTCGTGATTCATGCAACGCCGCCAGATACCGTTCTCCTGTTTACCGCCGAGTATTGCCGCGGCACCTTACGTTCAAACACTCCGAAAACTCTCCGATCAGCCTTCTTCAAAGTCCATATTTCATAGCCGTATAAACCCACCGGAAGAATCAGAGTAGTATACAGCGCGAACTTTGTCTTCGTTTGCAGACTTAAGCAGGTAACGAAGTCCGTAATAAGCTATAAAAGGCGCAAAAGCCTCTTCCATGGCACGGCGATCATTCATGAGATCAATCCCGAAAATATCGATATCGTCCGCAAATCCCAGGTGCATATGCTATCTTGTGATAATGGTACCGCTTCTTTGCACACCAGCTCTCCTAACCGCTCCCTCGAGCGCCCTCGATATTTCATCCGCAACGCTTACACTTGATTTCGTTCCGTCCAACGTTATACGAATCAGCCGTATCAGTTTCGCCGGAAAACCATGTTCTAGCATACTTTGCCATAATTCATTCCGTTTCCGATTATGTGTCTCCGGGTAAACATTTGATCCGTCGTTGATCGGCCCTCGCGAAAACCTGCCTGTTATTCGCCGACGAAGGACTCTTCAAGCGGTCTCAATCTGTTGAAAAGAATACGGGACATAAATGTGTACGCTGAATTAAGGAGAGTTATTCCTGGGGCCCTCCTTAGTCGTGCGGTAAGACGCGCGGCTACAAAGCAAGACCATGCTGAGGGTGGCTGGGTTCGATTCCCGGTGCCGGTCTAGGCAATTTTCGGATTGGAAATTGTCTCGACTTCCCTGGGCATAAAAGTATCATCGTGCTAGCCTTATGATATACGAATGCAAAAATGGTAACCTGGCTTAGAAACCTCGCAGTTAATAACTGTGGAAGTGCTTAATGAACACTAAGCTGCGAGGCGGCTCTGTCCCAGTGTGGGGATGTAATGCCAATAAGAAGAAGAAGATTCCTGGGTAATTGGCGCACTCCTGTCTGTGCCCTTCCTTAAAGAGAGGGCAGATGAGGCCGTCCAACCAGCTAGCAGGCAATTCCTCATCTTCCCATATTATTGACATAATATGGTGCAGAACTTCATAAAGCTGCTCACTGCCATGTTTGAGAAGTTCAGCCGAGAGCTGGTCCTTCCCGGCAGCCTTATTGTTTTTCAGCTCTTTAATAGCTTTTCTAACCTCATCCAGTGTAGGCGGATCCACAGCTTGTCCATTGTTGCTAATATTTATTCTGTTCACCGATGCACCGTCACTTCCACTATTCAACAAAATCTCGAAGTGTTGCTGCCACATGGCAGCCACTTCGGTTTAATCTGTCAGAAAAATTCCTTCTTGGTCGTTGCACATGACGGGAGATGGCACTGTCTTTCTCCGCACGCCATTGAGAGACTCATAAAACCTCCGCATATCATTCTGCTCTATTCTTTCCTGCGCCTCACTAATAACTTGTTCTTCGTACTCTCTTTGCCTTTCTTGTACAACTAAGTTGTACCGAAAGGCTATAGGACTACTCCAAAAAACAACTTTTGATAGAAGGCCCGGAGACCCCTAGTGTTATATACCGATCGACTCAGTTCGACGAATCGAGGTGATGTATGTATGTGTGTGTGTGTATGTTTTTTTTGTTTTGTTTATTTTTCTTCCTAAGCAATGGAGGGGGAATCTGCTCAACAGACATCCTGGGTTGTCCAGGATGCCGCCAAGCCCAAGCCGCCAAGCCCATAGTCCCTTCGGTACAACCAGAAAGTAATGCTTCAAAGGGGGGCCAGTGCACGATGCAACCTCGAGGTTAGCTGCGTGTCCTTGAAGCATCGAACATTATGATTCGTTTTTTTTTTTGAAGAACCCAATGGTATCGTGCCAGCGCATTGCCGGCTTTCCAGGTGGCCTTACCACGCCCTATGTCCTCGGAAGGTGGAAAGGGTAGACTTCGCGCCTGCTTCCCTCTGCACGACTGGTATCAAGAATGATGATGTCGCGTGCGCCCCAAATTGACCTCTCTGCGATAGGGTCTGTTCGCAAACACACAGAGGGACTTGCCGACGCGGTGCCTACGCCTACCCCAGCCTCGACGAGGACCCCTTCCCGTCCTCGGACTCGGAACCCGCCCGGTTGACCGACGCCGCGAAAGCGACGATACCATGTTGTTCTTCTCGTGGCCATTTGTTCGATATAAGGAACGAGTTCGACCACAGGGCTTGACAACCGGTATGACCCATGAAGCCGACTCCGAACCCTTGGACCACTTCTTATTTGCGTCTGAACTAGCCATCCTTGAGTCCACGCGCCACCTTCTGTGTAGCTCCGAGACGATTTGGACGATAGCCGATAAAATGGCGTTCCAGCCAACTTCATCTCTACACATCCTCCGAACTAGGTTGTCCGGGGTAGTGTCCAGACCACATGTGGCAAGCATGTGGTCACGCATTGCGCGAAAACGTGGGCACACGAACAACACGTGTTCCGCCGTTTCCTCTAAACATGCGCACACCAAACACTCGGGCGAGGCCGAGCAAGCCAGCTGCGTTACCTGCACTGTGATTTTGCAGCACGCTTAAACGCCGGGCACTTCGAACCCCCCATGGGGTGCTTGCTGTTCACAGCTTTGCTGGAACAAATCAAACAATTGGGAGGGTTCGTGCAGCATTGTGCTTTATGTCCCTCCAATCCACAGCGTCGACAGAGCTTGCTTCTGTCAGGGCCTTTGCAGTCACATTGCTTGTGCCCCTGTTCCAGGCACTTGAAGCAAACTTCGGGTTGTTCGTATATGCCCACAGGGCATACCGACCATCCCATCTTGACGCTCCCTAACTTGACTACCTTGGAGGCGTCCACTGCAGATAGCCGAACCAATGCTACCTGTCTCCACTTCACACTGTCGCCGCAGTGCCGTGACGAGCTCTTCGACTTCGGTGATCTCGTCCAGGTCTTTAACCCTTAGATTCACCTCCGTCGTGAGTGCCCTCACCTTGATCGTCTCGCCTAGGACTTCCTCCGCCAACTTCTTGTAGGCGGCGCCCTTTTGCGAGACGCCCCGCTTCAGCTCGAGGATCATCTCGCCCATCCGGGTACGTCTTATTCGACGTACGTCGGCGCCGATTTCACCGAGCTTGACGTCACTCCTCGTCGCTTTCAAGACGTCCGAGTACTTAGCCTCGTCCGTCTTGATGACTAGGGCATCGCCCCTAAAGCGATTGGCGCCTACCCTAGACTTCTTGCTACCCTCATTCGCCTGGGCCTTCTTTTCGGCCCTTGACGTCTTCGGTTTCCTCTTGTTCTTGACCAGGGTCCAGGAGGCGTCATCCTCCTCTATTACCCTGGTCTGGTGCGGCTGAGAGTTCTCAGCCTGCCATAACCACCGTCTTTCCTGGGTGGACGGACCTTTCCAGGTCCTTCCTCCCCCGGTTTGGGAGATACCTGGCCGGAGTTCAGCTTCCCAGCCCCACTACCCTTGTTCGGGGTAGTAACCCTCCGCGTTTTGGAGCTGCCCTCAGGGAGCTCATCCCCTGGAAACTGTCTCCCCCGTTTTTGTGTCTGCTCCGTTGGAGCAGTCACCCCAGACGTACCCGCGAATACTTGAGCCTCAGTCTGGATAGACTTTGGCACCACCGTCTTCGCTGGCACGCCCTCGGTCGATTCGACCTTGCCCGAGTCCGCGAATCCTTGGGCCTCAGTCTGGGTAGATCTCGACTCCACGGATTTCACGGGTTTAGACTTGGCCCTACCGACCGCCCTCCAACGTCGACTTTCGAAGTTTCAGCAAGCTCCTCTTGAGGTTCTTACTGATAATATGCTTCGATGACGCAAAGTCGATGATGGCGTCCAGCTGTTCCGTCGCCACCTCGAAGGCCGAAAGCCCATCGCGTTTGCGGTTCATCGCCTTCACAAGCCATGGGCCGTCTATAACCTCTACCGACGTAGCCTGGGACATGGTTAAGTGACCCACGCTGGCGCTGCGCACCGAGCTGCCGACTATTGCTTCTGGCCTCCTAGACGGAGACCTGAACAACTCACCTCTTGCGAAGGGGTTGTCGCCTACACTACTACCACTAATTGAAGAATTGAGTTGTTTTTCCATTTTGGTCCCACGAGTTGCTCGGGAAAAGAGGCCCACCACGCCAGAGCCCAGCATGACGCGGTAAGGGACAATTACTGTGGAGGGTGCCCAGGTACTCCACAGGCTCCGTTAAAGGCCTAGCTCATTATTTCACCCCCTGGCCATGCATCCCCTCGGCACGGGTCGCTTAACGCCTTGGAATTAGGGGTTAGGGACGATGGTCCCTTTGGTCGCACCCACTCACTCTAGCTGATGTCAGAAAGACAACAGTGCACAGGCTGCACTACAAGCTAAGTAAAAAACCCTTAGCTGGCGGTCGATTGTCATCGGAAGACCCGTGGAAGCGTGAGATTGGAACTTGTGAGGACCAGAGCTGTGTAAGTCTCTCCTTCCCAGATGTCAACTCACCATTTCGCAGCCCGAACAAATGTCTGTCTGTCCGTTTGTATGTGTGTGTGTGTGCACAAGAAAACCGAAAAATATTAGCCACTTCTTCATATAGTAATTCTTGACCGATTTTCTCGCAACAAGTTGCATTCGACAGGAGACAAAGCCTTGTTGCTCATTATTGAATTTGATAAGAGTAAACCATTGCGTTTAAAAGTTATTAAGAAAATGGAATCGAACTATATAAGCGCCATATAAGGTTGGTGTCTGTTGGCTAAATGCGAGAAAGGCAGTATCACCACACGGTGAATTAAGTTGGTTTTTTTTGTAGTTTTTAATGTGGATATGTGAAACACTAGTAGACGGCTTAATGACAAACGTTTCGTTTTCATTCGATTTTTATTTTCTAGTAACTTTTTCATATACTGGGGTGCCTAAGTGTACGGATTTTGATGCCTCACGGTAGAAGAAAATCCTTTTCAGTTGCTAAAACCATCGATATAATCAATACCAAATTTTCAAAACGACTTATCTGCTTTTGTAAACAAATATTCAAACATCGATTTGACGAATCGGATAGCACTCCCACGCAAACCAATACCACCAACACGTAGCACGATGGCGGAAGTCCGGACAAAACCTCATTTTTTTCGTTCGTTTCACCAAACTCGTATTTTTTTTTAAATTTCGCACATATATTAAATGAACTGATTCCAAAATTTGATGATTGTAGCTTGTACATTTAATTTTTGGTGGCTTGTTGAAGTTAATGCTGTAAAGCATCTCCCGAACAAATTTGTATGGAAAAAGAAAATTTGACTAAAGTTTTTTCGGGAACGATGCGGAACGACCTGGTATAATGTATTGAAACCTATTTTTGGTCTACTTTCCGGTGGTTAGTGTGGTAATTTGCTCCTAGCTGCTGCAAAGCTGGAAATTGACTGCTTCAATGTTAGAATGAGGATGCTGTTAATCCTTCAGACCTTAAGGCTTGCGCCTCCAGAAGTACTCGAGTAGCACAGTATATGTTGGATAACAATTCCTCAAAATGAATTTGGCGTCCCAAAATTACTGTTTGGTGAAAGATTCGAGCAACAAATTAGGTTTTGTCCGGTATTTGTATGGGGGCTCGCCACTGTGCGTAGGTGAAGGCTTCAGCTACCTGCTGGTGGTATCGGTTTGCGTAGGAGTGCTATCAGACTCGTCAAATAGACGTTTAAACCTATGTTTACAAAATCAGATAAGTCGTTTTGAAAATTTGGTATTGTAATGACATAAAATAGGGAAACTGCTCCTTGAATTCATGCCATGCATCTAAATCAATCACATTCGAAAACAAAGCATTGGAACGCAAATTGTTTTGTCTATTATCATTTTTGTGATTTTTTCTGCAGACAACAACAAAAAACGACACAAATAGAACCAAAATTGTCTGTTTAGCGAATGTTGTTGATATAGGAGCATGTTATTAATAATGGAATAAATACCCTAGTACCTATAAAAAGAATTACACCCTATTTGATGATCAGTATTCTTAGTCATAAATTTTATTCCAATTCAGTGGTGACACAACGATTTGATCAATAATATTGTTTGATTCATCAAGTTGCCGGGCAAGCCGCCTTTTCGCCAAATAAAGTAAAACGACTATTTTCGTTCGGTTATTGTTGTTATTTAGTTTTGCTGTGATTGTTTGTTTTGTTCTCACAGCAACGGCTCACCTCATTGTCATCGGCGACAAATCCATTAACATGCGTCTACATCTCATGGGGACGAATCTGACCCGGACGGTCCGATTTCATAATAAACTTTGTTTATCTTTCCGATCTTGGATTGAGGGGTGACCTATAAGTGTAAACAGGCAAAAAGCTTCCATATCAGTTTTTAGCAGGCAGACTTATGTTATGTGGACGAACGATTCACTGAGGGTCAGTAGCATGCATCCGAAAGCCACATGTCCGAAGGCAGCAAAATACACTTCCCATTGTGAATATGTAAGCATAGACTTGTAAATACTAAACCGCAGCATATTATGAGATTATAACAAACATCTATTGACCTAGTGACTCACCCATACTTTATCCTATTTTCTATTATAGCTGAAGTAACTACTTGATTGAACTAACTTCATCGTTGTTTTAAAAAAAAATCTTGTTTTATTGGGCATACCCCCCAAAAGTATGTATTTCGTGCGATTGGCTTTCGGGATCGCTTTCCACTTATATGTTATGAATGTTACTTATTGTGGCGAAGTCATCCTTTTGCGTGAGTGGGACCCATCAGTCGGATAAATGCCAGTGAGATCGTAAACCAAAGGCACGTATTCCGAGAAGGGTAGGTATCCAATTCAATTCACTTTGCCGCGCCACCAGCGAATGAGCAAATTTGTTTATTTTACTTCGATTACATCACGATGGGTTTCATACTCGTCGTACATACATACAACTGAACTGGTTCTTGGGGAAATGCGCATAGTCTGTAGATGCGTGGATCATCTACCGGCGCGGTAGAAATACAGGAATGCATTTTTCGCACAATAATGTGCACAAATTTGCAGACATAAGTCGCGAAACAATAATGTTTCTATTCACTCAAAATGTTTTGCTGTTAGGTACGCACGTACGTCGCGTGTGTTTGAGGGAGCCTTTAAGTTTTACAGCGGATGAGTTGTATACAGCCGGGGCGACGGCACTAGGCACCAGATACCTACTTCTATATAGACCTATCGCGACCGCAACTGAGGTTTCTGTTGAAGTTGAACCATAACGTTCACCAATATACCATTTTTAATTATCCTGACATTAAATTTGATGACGATGTGCAAATATGATGACTTTCCAATAAATTTATTGACCAGAGGCTTATCCGCAATGTAGGCAATTAAATCTTACTCGTTCGATTTCCACGTTCTACAGAGTGTATAACAAGGCTTTATATAACATTATCAGGGTGAATGCAAAATCCAGAAGAAACATTTTTGTCACGTTAATGAATCAGGTGCCGAAATGTTCTTAATGTTTACTACACACTCAGTGTATATTGCGCTCTTCTTTGTTAATGGATTGCATCTTAAGGCAAACACTGTCATCATATTTCCGATTGTCATATTATTGCTTTTTTAATTATTTTATCTAATGCTCACTCGCCGTACCCAGCTTTACAGAGCCAAAATCCATGTTAAATTTACCATTTTCTGGTGTGTTAGACGGTGGGCAGACGTGTCGGTAAAACGCGCACCCTTTTGGCTGCACCTCCGGCGACTGGCAAGGGCTTGGTGGAGGAACTGGGAATCGAATTCATAACCGTTCGCTAATAAGGCGAACGTATAACCAATAACGCTACGGGACCCCACATACTGTTCGTTTTGTTCTGATTTAAATCATTTTGGAAATATAATTTCGACATTTTGCGTTTGCCAATGGGTGTTCCTTCTGTCGGTTTCGTCAACATTTTTCCTAATTCTCGTGAGCAGGATGTTAACCCAATGTTTCCCATTCACAGTAATGGAGCTGTCAACTTAGGTATAGTTCCGAGGAAGTCTGAACGATTTTAGATTCATATTAAGAATTATCTACTTAAAAACAATTTTGCTTTTAAGATGTGGAGTAAAGCACTGATGAAATCCAAAGTTCACGAAAATAAAAAAAAAGGTCTAGAACTTTGATTTCTTGAGACACTATACTGTGTGCTTTATTAATTGCCTACTTTTCAGAAATAAAATAATTCCTTCTTAGTCAAATGAACCTTCTGCGTAAAGCAGAAATGGTAGCCATTAGACTTCTGATTGGATAAAGGTATAAAAGTCATGTCCTCTACCGACGACGAACATCAGTAAGCGTCCTTCAGGTGGGTGGCTGGAGGCGAAAACCGTCGACAAATGTAAACAGACCGAGGACTTCTCCTCCCTTGGTGGAGTAACGATGGCCCGAGAGATGATTGACTCTGCCTTGCAGGTCAATGTGAAACGAACTGCGCCAAACCTGAAACGCTTACAAACAAAGCGTGACCGTAATGGCCAAACGTCGATAGGACGGTGCGAAATGTGGCGCAGTGGAACCCGTTAGGTAATCTATCCGAGAAGGCGACTTCTCACCGAGCCTCAAGAGGACGACAGTTAACCAGGACCATCGACACAACAGACCGAAAATGCTTGGCAGCTGAGTTGGTCAGTAGGGCGAAGCATAATTAGAACGTAACGTGCCCTGCAAACTAACTAAAGGATAAATGCAAGGTCTTTTTGGTTAAAACCGACAAAGCGAAGTACGCTGAAGTCCTAAAGTCGATGCAAGAGCCTGAGAGGTTTTCCGCACTGGTTAAGGACGCGCAAAGCATCAGATGCACCGAGGCCGGGGAACTGATCTTGGGGCTGAAAAGTGGCGCATAATCGAGCGTCAAAGTCTATAAAAAGCTGGCCCAGGAGATTCAGCAACTGGATTAAGATACGTATGCGGACGACATAATCTCAGGCTTCAGTGCGCAAGGCGGATTCTTTGGTACACATGTAGCCTGCTTTAGGTTACCAATTGTGAAAGCCAAATAGGTCCTGGAGCGAAGGAAGCTGCAGATTGATTGGTCGATATGCCAAACAAGCATATTCTAGACGCCTTCAGTGGAAAAGTGCTGTGTGTGCTTAAAGCCCTGGTGCAAGTCCTGGGACTGTAAGGGACCGTAAAGCTATGTCCATTTAGAATTCGGAATAATAAAATAACCAGTATCTCGGTAACGGATTGACGTACAAATAAGGTTAATATATCAAAACAAAGATAATTTACTGTACTTTAAGGGAAAAATATCAATACAAATCATTTCTCTTCGTTTCTAATGAAAATTCGCACTTTCTTCTTTATTCCTCCCATCAAACGCTGCACACCTCCGGAGTCAACTTCCTTGGCACATTTGTTCCACATTTTGGTCATCTGAGTCGCGTCCCGAGCCGTTTTTCCACTTTTCTTAAGCTTCCGCTTCATTATTGCTCAAAATCTCTCGATGGGCCGGAACTGCGGACAGATGAGTGGGTTTAAGGTTTTATCAATGAAATCTATGTTATTATCGCGGTACCACTGGATGACTTCCCGGCAGTAGTGGCAACTCGCCAAATCTGGCCAAAACTTCACGGGATCTTTATGAGATTTAATGATAGGTAGTCGCGGTTTTTGAGGCATTTTTCCTTGTACAGTTTCGAGTTCATCATCATCTTCTTCTTCTTCTTCTTATTGGCATTACATCCCCACACTGTGACAGATCCGCCTCGCAGCTTAGTGTTCATTAAGCACTTCCACAGTTATTAACTGCGAGGTTTCTAAGCCAGGTTACCATTTCTGCATTCGTATATCATGAGGCTAGCACGATGATACTTTTATGCCCAGGGAAGTCGAGACAATTTCCAATCCGAAAATTGCCTAGACCGGCACCGGGAATCGAACCCAGCCACCCTCAGCATGGTCTTGCTTTGTAGCCGCGCGTTTTACCGCACGGCTAAGGAGGGCCCCGTTCATCATCTTATTCGTCACGAACACTTTGGTCTTTGCTCCGCAGCTTATCCGCAATGTAGGCAATTAAATCTTACTCGTTCGACTTCCAAGTTCTACAGAGTGTATAACAGGCTATATATATAACGTTTATCAGACTGAATGCAAAATCCAGAACAAACATTTTTGTCAGGTGCCGAAATGTTCTTAATGTTTACTACATACTCAGTGTATATTACATGCTTCTTTGTTAATGGGTTGCATCTTAAGGCAAACATTGTCATCATATTTCTGATTGTCATATAGCTGGTTTTTTTCAATTCGTTTATTTAAGACTCACTCGCCGTATCCAGATTTACAGAGCCAAAATCCATGTTAAATTTACCATTTTCTGATGTGTTAGTCGGTGGGCAGACGTGCCGGTAAGACGCGCACCATTTTGGCTGCACCTTCAGCTGCATATCCCTTGCCAAATCATCAGTTTTTTGGCAAATTTGTCCATAAAAGCAAACTTGAACTTAGCAGGAACATCTCCTCGTGCCGTCGCCATGTAGAATTTTTGGCCAGGAAGCTGTCCAAAATCCATTTTAACGTAGGTTTCATCGTCGATGAGCAGGCATCCTTGGTACTGCGAGCAGCAGCGTATTTTTGAGCAATTTCATTATCCGATAGTCCAGGGTTTGCTCTGACGGTTCTCAATACCTTCTGGTTCAGCTTGCGGTCATATGTTCCTCTACGACGCTTACCTTGAGGCACTCGATCCACACTCTTTCGCTCCCTGAAACGTTTGAGTACATCATACACGGTTGATTTGGCGATTTTCAACAATTTCGCGATATTTATAGCGGACCACGTTGGATTATCAACGTGGGTGTGCAGAATTTTTTCTCTCCTCTCGGCTTCCATCTGGAATAATTTTTGACTCACTGCACGAAACACCGTGAAATTTATACCACAGAAAGTGGACGCCAAGGTAAACAAACCGCTGTAAAAAATTCTTGCGGCGGTCATTTTCCGTGCCGCTGCAACACAATAAGTGATTCCGGATTCTAACTGGACAGAACTTTAGCAACCTTTGTCGTCATTGTGGTGAGGAACGACAGAGCGCGCAGGAATTCGACAAGGCACCAAAGTGCCTTTTCTGTGCCGGCAAAAAGGCAAGCCCTTTATTATGTTATGCGTGTACCTACGTTGCCCTCCTGGCCGATCTGTACAATGGCCCTATCGATAACGGCAACTGGGTAGCGGATGGATCTAGGATGGCGGCTATTGGCACAACGCACAGTTGCGGGCCCCCATACAAATGCCGGACAAAACCTAATATGTTGCTCGAATTTTTCACCAAAGAGTAATTTTGGTATGCTAAATTCATTTTGAGGTTAGAATTGTTATCCGACATAAACTATGCTACTCGAGTTCTTCTGGAGGCGCAAGTCTTAAGGTCTGAAACATTAACAGCGTCCTCATTCTAACATTGAAGCAGTAAATTTCCAGCTTTGGTGCAGATAGTAGCAAATCACCACACTAACCACCGGAAAGTAGACCAAAAAGTAGTAGTTTCAATACATGATACCAGATCGTTCCGAATCGTTCCCGAAAAAAAAAACTTTAGTCAAATTTTCTTTTTCCAAACAAATTTGTTCGGGAGATGCTTTACAGCATTAACTCCAACAAGACACCGAAAATTTACAAGCTACAATCAGCTACAAAATCGATGGAAGCGCCATCGGTGACCAATTTACCACCTACACAAAATTGAATCCACCGTTGAAAATGTGAACAATGGAACATGTGTTGAGTGAGACGTCTGTTTCTCTGCGCTAATATCTTCGACAAAGAAGCTTTCACCGCGGCCATGGACTGAAGGGTGCTGAAGGCCAACACCGACAACCTAACCGAGGATGCATTGACAGCAGCTGTTCTATAATGCGCGTATACTGGTGGAGTGCTGAAAGTGCAGCTCTTCTGTCAACCTGCATTAGGGCTAAAAAAAAAACAGAATCACCGTCTTCGACCAGTGGTCGCACAGACTGAACACTTAACATCTAGCATGAGACAACGGACAGGACACTCACACAACACCCAGTGGATCAGTGGAGAACTTTTCGCTTTACGAAAAGTTTTCTCCTTACCGGGTGGGAATCGAACCTACCCTCCACAGCACATGCGTCTGGACCAGTGGTTCTCAACCTTTTTGTTGAGCGGTACCCCTTCGAATATTTCCATTAATTGAGGTACCCCCTATGTTTTTTGCTGTGAATGAAATTTAGCGTAACTCATGAAATATATTTAAAAAATGGACCTGTAGACTAACGGATTTTATGGTTTTCCATAAACATTCTTGTAACTCTCATTTTTCGTGAAACATTCCAATTCAAAAAAAGTTCACACATCAGGCTTCCTACAAAAATTTTTTGACTATTGAAGGCTACCGACAGTATTGAATGGAGGCTTTCAAGCCCTTTTGAAAGTAGGATTCCGCGTCTCTTGAAAAGAACCTTTCGAGCTTCTTGAAGAGTGGCTTTTCAGCTTCTTGGAAGGCGGTTTTCGAATCACTTAAAAGGAGGCTTCTGAGCATCTTAAAAGGACGCCTCTGATAAAGGAAACTTCCAAGTCTCTTTAAAGGAGGCTTCCGAGCCTCTTGAAAGATTTTCCGAGCTTTTTTTATGGAAGGCTTCCGAGCCACTTGAAAGGAGGCTTCTAAGTATCTTGAACGGACGCTTCTGAATATCTTGAAAGGACGCTTCTGAGCCTCTTGAAAATACGCTTCCAAGCCATTTCGGAGTATCTTGAATGGACGCTTCCAGGGCTCTTGAAAGAAGAATTCCGAGTCTGTTGAAAGGAGAGTACTGAGCCTCTTGAAATGAGGCTTCCGAGTCTTGTGAAAAGTGTCTTCCAATCCTTTTAAAATAACCCGACTAGAAGGTCGTATAAAAATTATATCTAACATATGTTTTTATATTATTCTAAACTTTGATAACAAAATTTGTTAGAAACATGGTGCAGGATGTTCTTAAAATACCAAAATTTCAATCAAAAATTACACTACTGGAAACAAAACAGTATCAAATTTTGTTACAATTTTATCATAAAAATAAAACACTTAGTTAAAATTGTGTTCAGTTTCTGTTATGCTCTTCTAGTCGGGAAGGCTTTTCATCCTTTTGAAATAATGCTTCCGAACCACTTTAAAAGAGGTTTCTGAGGCCTACGAGCCTATTGAATGGCGGCATTCGAGCCACTTTGAAGGAGGTCTCTGAGGACACTTCAGAGCCTTTTTAAAGTACGGTTCCAAGCCTCTTGAAAAAAGAATACCGAGCTTCTTTAAAGGAGGGCTTCCGAGTATTTTGAAACGAGGCTTCCGAACCATTTAAAAAAAGGTTTACAAACCTCTTGAATGAGGCCTCCGAGCCTCATGAAATGAACTTTCCAAGCCTGTTAAAAATGCTTTCCGAGCCTTTTAAAAGAAGGCTTCCGGGCATCTTGAAAGTATGAGACACATGAGAAAAGGGTTTAGAGCATCTCGAAAGGCGTCCTCCGAGCCTCTTGAAAGGAGTCCTCCAAGATGCTTGGAAGGAGGCTTCCGAGAAGCGTAGAAGGATGCTTCCGATTGTCTTGCAACGAAGAAACTGAGTTTTTTTTTTGGGAAAAAGTCTTCATGTCGTTCAAATGGAGGCTCTAGATTTTATTTAAGAAGCATATTCTCAACATATTGTACAACATTCTGTCAATCAGGTAGATTGCATGTTCAATCAAGGTTTTGTTCTTTTGATATTTTATCCCACAGCCCTTCATCCACTGTGCTGGTTGTGGAGGGCAGGATTCAATAGGCCATGATTTACTAATCGCCATGAAATAAAAAATACTAAATTATTAAAACTTTTTCTATAAGTTTTGTTTAAAATTGTAGTTAATCCGCCATTACGCATTTTTATCCGAGGTACCTCCTGGGCCCAGCGAAGAGAACCGCTGCACAGTGATTTCGCGATGGCAAAAACCCAAAAAAAATTTTTCACTGGTATCACAATTATTTCATATTTCCCGATTTCTATAATACTTCGAGAATCATCAGAAAAAATTTCAAAAATATTGGATGAAAAATGAGATTACCAGGATCTTTCTAAGTTGAGCTGTTTTGATGTGTTTTTTCTTGTCCCATAGAAAATGTATGGAAATTAATAATAAAATTCATTTTGATTTTTAACTAGGAAGGAAAGGGCTAAAATGGTCGTTCACTATATCATTTTGTAGCATTTTTTGCCTAGTTTTAGGATATCACATTGACGACTTGCGCAAATCTGCGCCCGGTCATTGGATTCGATGTTTAGCCGTTTCTGTAACTAAGTTTTACTGAAAGGTTCTCATTTGACACCAGAACCTATTTTCCGTTAGAAGTTGTGGTATACAAACTCAAATACAATGTGACTCAGCTCGAGTAGTTGAATCGGTCTGATCGTGTGTTTTTGGCACATACCCGTGTTTGTAAATGTGTATTTGTGTATGTGTGGGTGCACTAAAAGGTATGTAGTGAAAATAGCCTGTTTTAGAGCAGTTATGTTAAACCGATCTCGATACAATCACTTTTATTAGAATGTGAACAACAAGTAAGGCCACCAATACTTAAATAAGGTGAATGTAAACAGTTTCTGCGTGACGTGCCTGAATAAGTTTTTCATAGGAATATACAAACAAGCATTTATTCTATAAAACGTGCTAAAAATACTAGTTTGTGCAACTAGTTGCAAAAAGATGATTTTTTCAGCACGAGTTGTATGTATACTATGTTGTATACTACAAGTGCTGAGAAAATCGAGTTTTGCAACGTGTTACACATGCTATTTTTTCAATAACGAAAAATGGGCTTTAATATGATCAACCTGTACCAAATTTATTCAGTCTAATTTACTTCATAAGATCATTCTTGCCAATAAATCATATTTCTATAGAACAATTGGGTTCTATTTTATCTTCCCAATTTGCATAGCTCGACAAACAGCGAAGCGATAAATGAATTGTCCTTGGAAAAAAGTTGACGTCATGTTTATCTAAGTCACAATGGAATGGGCGTTGTGGAGCAAAATCGATTTTTTTAACCACCCTACTATGCATTATTTCAATCAATCCCTTGAAATTTGTAAAAGTGGTTTCGACTTTTAAGGAGTAGTTTTTCCACTTACCCTTGCAACAGGGTAAATTGAAAAACCATATTACCTTGACTTTCAATTGTGATGAGTACACTGATCGAAATAAAAAAAATACCACCAAGTTTTTAATTTATATTTTCTGTTATTATGAACAGATGACGGTAATTTCAGTTCATGGTGTAAGCTCAACTGTTTCACAACTTTACAATGCATTACATTGATACTAATGTTGACCATTTACACGATAAAGAAAATCACGAAAAAAGGTGCGAAATAAAAATTTGGTAATATTTTAGCATAAACATCTTAAAAATACATGATAATGTATTTTGAGATGACAGTACGGGTCATTCTCTAGAATTACTTCAAAAATTTGTTTTTTTTTGACAGAATATTTTTTCAAAAGTGTTCGGCTCAAAATACGAAAACGAAAACGAAATTTTATCATATTTATGTTTTCGAATCGTTTACTTTTTTATAACACCAACGAGCAAGTATAAACCAAAGGTTTTCTAAGGAATGAGTACCCGGAGAACAGGCGAATCTCTCAAAACTCTCTAGATTTCTCTCTAAAAACCTTGTTTTTAGTTAGTTTTAGTCACTACTCACACCAATAAAAGATTTACCCGAAATTTAGAAATTCTCATAATTATCATTACTTTTTCACAAAGGTTTCGGCTAATTTTGACCTCCAGTCTGTCGGTCGTCGGTCGCACGGTCACAAAAATAGTATTGTCATCCACCAAAACCAGTAAGAGTAAGCGACTGAAAGAAGTACATTCATCAATTTGTTTGGGCCGGTAATGTGCATCTCAACAAAATTGAGGCTATTATGTTTCTGTCGCCTTATAAAAGAGAGCTTACCGAGCCTTCTGTGATGTGAATGAATTTAATGGCTATTTAATTTAAAACATTTTCGACAATTTCTAAAATAAACGCTTAGCTTATCAATGTAATGCACTGAAAAGTTGTGAAACATAATGTTAGATTCTTAACTGAAATTACGATTATTTGTTTATAATTTCAATTATTTCTGAAAATGTTTATATAAAACTTGGTGCTATTTTTATTTGATTTTTATTTGATAATTTAATTCAAAACTGTTATTGCTCTGAGAGAATTTTATTCAAACATTCTATTAAGTTACGGAATGGCTTTCCAAGGAATGCCCAAAGGGTAACTTTGCCGAATACCGTTTGACCGAATAGTTGAAATTAGTTTCTTTATTAAGTGAAGCGAGAAGTGAGTAGTGAACACGAGAACATGAGAAGTCATGATTTGAGTACAGAGTTGAGAAAAATGAGTAATGAGAAGTGATAAATGATTTGTTTGAAGTAAGTAATGGAGAAAGAGATATGAAAAGTGGGACGCAAGTGGTGAGACGTGAGTTGTGATAGTTTAGAAATGAGAAGTAAGAGAGTGTAGTGAAAAAAACAGCAGAAGGGGTGAGAAGTGAGATCATAATTGGAAAGTGAGAAGCGTAATATCTAGAAGTGAAGGAAGAAGGAGGATAAGAGAAGAAGGAAGAAAGAAGGGAGAATGAAGAAGGAAGAAGGAAGAAAATAGAAGAAAGAGGAAGAAGATAGAAGAAAGAGGAAGAAGATAGAAAAAAGAGGAAGAAGGAAGTAAGATAATGGCAGAAGGGAGAAGTAAAAAGATTAAGAAATAAGGAAAAAATATGAAAGAAGATGAAAGAAGGAAAAGAAAGGTGAAGGAAGGAAAATTGAAGAAGGGGTAGAGGAAGAAGAAATCAGAAAAAAAGATGAAGGAAGTATATGATGGAAGTAAAGAACAAGGAAGCGGTAGGAAAATGAAAAAAGAAGGAAGGAAAAAAAGAAGGAAGAAAGAAAAAAGAAGAAGGATAAAGGAAGAAGGAAGATGAAAAAAAGAAGAAGGAAAAAAAACAAGATGGAAAAAGAAAAAGAAAGATGGAGAAAGAAAAAAGGAAGGGGGAAAAAGGAGAAGAAAGAATAAGAAACAGAGAAAGGGGTAGAAGGAATAAGGAAGAAGAATAATAAGGAAAATCACAATTTTCAATTCTTCTTTTTCCCTCCTCACTTCGCACTTCTCACTCTTCACTTTTCATTTTTCACTTCTCACTTGTCACTTCACTTCTCACTTCCAATTATGAGATGTGAAAATGTCTCATTCCTCACTTCTCGCTTTACACTTTATGTAATTCTCACAACATACTTTCCATTACTCACTTGTCTTTACTCACAATCTAAGATATGTTTTTCAATTATTCGGCCAAAAGGTCCGACACCTCATGTTTATTCGTTCATTCGTCCAACAAAGGAGGAACACATCGAGATTTCTAGGTATCGAAATAAACCCTGGAAGGCAAGGACAGCACGTTATCCACTTTCCCGCAGTGTTTGGAAAGGGGGTAATGTATTCCCCTTTTTTCTAGCTATGTCATTATGGCGTATCGCTATTGGAGGTGAGTGCCATTGTTTGACTAACATCTTCTCCCCAACACGGCTCAGCTTTTCGAATGAAATGGACCACCGAAATGGGATTTGTTCTACCGACCTCAAGTGGTTCTATAAGCCCCTTGGTGAAGAACTTTCAGCTTGATCAAAAAATTGCCGAGCAACGACATAACAGATGCTCCGAATCTTCTTTTTCTATGTCACAGAAGCGATATAGATCATTTTAAAGTTTCCCTATAAGCTTCAAATGATATCGGCTCGGACCTATGACCTATAATGAGACCCTAAAAGGGCTTAGGTCTCTTTTAGATAATTCTAAAATGTTGCGAGTCATGGAAACATTTTGAGTGATAAAGCGTTTCGATTGCCTGGCACTGGTTGTGTTCCTAAAATTGGTTTTCATTTTCATAGATTCCCATACCTTCAGGTCCATACTAAGAGAAGAAGTTGGCAAGCTGCAAAAAGGTTCCGGTCCTGTAAACCAACTTGATGATCCGAGTCTCGCCAGCATATCGGCTTTTTCGTTACCATCTATTCCACAGTGTCCTGGAATCCAATATAGATTGACTTGGTTGCGACAAGACAGTTTTTGGAGGGACTGAATACATTCCCAAACTTGTTTTGAAGTGCATGTTGCCGACTTTAGAGCATTCAAAACTGCTTGGCTGTCGGACATTATGCATATATGTGAGTGTCTGTAATTTCTACGCAAACATATTACAGAACACTCTAGAATTGCGTGAACTTCCGCTGGGAATAGGGATGGCCAACTTCCCATGGGAATCGATATGTCTATCTCAGGGCCAGTAACTCCTGCTCCCACTTGGTTGTTCAATTTTGAACCGCCTGTATAAAACGTAATTGATCCTGAGCAAAGTTTCGGTCCTCCATTTAACCATGTATTGCGCCCAGGATCAATTACTTTGAACAGTCGATTGAAATTGTACTTTTTCTCCATTCAGTCTTCATTGTTTAGTACTAGGGAGTTTATACTGAAGTTTATAAGAGGTTCTTGGATCTTCTGTTCCTTAAAGCACTCTTTTCAGCTTCTAATTGTACAATTTGATGCAGAGGAAGCATGTACACTGTACAGTAAAGCATTTAGTGCACATGATGGTGTACTGCTTATTGCACCTGTAATTGAGATGGTCGCTAATCGTGGAAGTGTTTTTGGCTTCAGCTGAGCATTTGGCTTACAAAACAGAATAACTTTAGAAGTACGCAGTGAACAGTAAGCTGCGAGGCAAAAATGTTTCAGTGAGGGATGTAATGGCAATAAGAAGGAGACCTGAAGGAATTTCTGAAAGTATTGCTAAAAGACCTTCTGAAAGAAAATTCGGAAGAGTTTCAAAAAAATCTTAGGTGGTATTTTCAAAAGAAATTCTGAGGGTATTTCTAGAGTTGCTTGCGAAGGATTTTCGAAGAAATTCTTTGAGGAATTTTGTAATGAGTCACTGGACGAATTTCCGATGAATTACTTAGAAAAACTTATGATAGAATTTCTGAAGGAATTTTTGAAGGTATGCTGGATGACTAACCGAATCAATTCCTGGGTATTTTTTTACGAAAAAATGTCTGGAGGATTTAACGAACGAACTTTTAGGTAAATTCATAAAATATCACCTGGATCAAAAATTTTGAAGCAAGGTGAATAAAAATTCCCAAGGAATTCTTGAGAATATCCGATGACATATGATGTTGGAAGGACTGCAATCCCGATATTTTAGATTTTTTGGCTTAAAGTTTTAATTTCTCCCGAAATATCTGCAGAAATTACTCCGGAAAATTTAGTTAAAAAAATTTTTCCGGAAAATTAATAAAAAATGAGATAGGAAATCCTAAAGAAATTTTCGGAGAAGTTACTGACAGAAATCCCAAAGGATTTCCAGCAGGAATTTTGAATGAAATTTGTAAAGAAATTTTCGAAGGAATTTCCTCATGAAATAACCAAAAGATTTCTGGAAGAGTTTCTTAACGATCTTTTGAAGAGATTCCCAAATGAATGATTAAAAGATTATCCAGAATGAATCTCCGAAGGTCTAAAAGATTTTTTGGAAAAGTTGCTAAAGAAATCCGGACGAATGGCCGGAAAAGAACTTTCGAAAGACTTCCTTGATGAAGTTGCTTCCGGGAAATTTTGAGGAAATTCAAGGAAGTTCTTCTCAGATTTTCCGAAGGGCTTTCTTGAGAAACTTTTGGAAGAGAAACTTTTGCTAGAGCAATTCCAGCAGTAATTCCAAAGAAAATTTGGTAGGATTTCTTCTAAAAAAATTCCGAAAGTATTTTTAATTAAGATTCCGTAGGTATTCCTGAAGGAATACCGAAGGATTTTCTAAAAGTATTTTCTAAAAGTAAAAGTTCTGAAGGAACACCTACGGATATTGATTTAGGAATATCTTTGGAAAATCCATTTTCTTCAGATATTCCTTTGAAAACTCATCTGAGCAATCCCTTGAGAATTCCTCTAAGAATTCTTTTAGAAATTTCTTCGGATATTCCATTAGAAATTTCTTAAGGAATTCGTTTGTAAAATCCTTTCGATAGTTTTCTGGGAGAAAACCTTGAGAATTCATATAAAAATACCTAATAATTTTGGAGAATACAATTAAATTTCAGGGAAAACATTCAATTTGGAGGGTTAAGAAAATTTAAGGAACTTCTTTTTTTTTTCCTCAGTACAACTTTGGCGTATATAAATACATTTCATGGAACATATTGGATTTGGTAGGGCACGCGCCCCAGCTTAACTCCGCCAGTGCTAGTTAGTTTTGGATAAACGAAATATTATATATTTATTTCAAATTTAAAGAATATTTTCACAAATAATGAGAAAATTCAAACAAATAATAGTATTCAGACTAATTCTAAACAATAGTGATTTATGGTCATTTTATCATGAGAAAGGAGAAACATTGAGAAGTGAGGAAAAGTGAAGAGTGAGGAATACTAAGAAATGAAGAAAAATGAGAAGCGGGTGAAACTGAGAAGTGAAGAAAAGTGATAACTTAGATAAATGAGAAAAAGGGAAAAAAGAAGTATTAAGAAATGTGGGAAATAAAAGGGAAGATGAATCATATCCTTCATTGCTTTATCCTGGGCATACGTATATTTCTGAAACAGGAATAACATCCAGCATTGCGGATGTTCCGGACATACGCATTATTTTTTTTAAAGAATACACCTTAATCATTCCCTTTTTCATGAGTAGACTTCTTCTTCTTCATTGGCTCTACATTCCAACAGGAACTTGGCCTGCTTTTCAACTTAGTATTCTATTAGCATTTCCTCAGTTATTAATTGAAAGCTTTTCTATGCCCGCCTTTGCATGATTATGTATCTTGTGTAGCAAGTACAATGGATACACTATACCCAGGGAGTCGAGAATGTTTCCAACCCGAAAACATCTTAGACCGTACCGAGAATCGAACTCGCCATCTCTGGATTGGCACGCAATGCTACTGGAGACCCCTTCCTGAGTAAACTATGACCCCAATAAAGGGCTAACAATTATCTTTGCCTCAAACTGACGAATTCATGCTTTCTATGAAATAAATACGTCTGCATGATTCGGAATTGTGGCTGTTGTTATATCCACCATTCTGTATTAATTTCGCCACCACTCTAAGTCGAAATCAGTCAAACCTCCAAGAGTCGATGTTCTATGACTCTATATCGACTCATGGAAGCCAATTATACCACATTAAAACTTATTTTACTGTTATTATGATGGCCTCTTCAAACAGTTTTACAAAGATTTTCTATTCCTCTTCTCTATATTTCCATGAGTCAATGGTCCCTTCAAGATCGACTCATAGAGGTGAGTACACCAAAATTACACCAAATACCAAATGAACGTGATGTCAAACAGCCTTTATGGCAAATGAACCGATCTCGGCTTGAAAGCAAATTCTAAGAGTTTAAGTAATACTGAAGAATGCTTGAGTGAATATTTTCGGTTTAGTTCAAATGTCAAACAAATTTTAAATTTATATATTTCCAATCACTTTCATTTTGTATATATTATTTATGAAAAATTGAAGATTGTTTTGGTAGAGAAGAAATTAAAGTGTTTTTAAACCATATGATATTTAATAAATAAAATAATGCTTTTATGAACTTGAAGACAATCAAGCATCCAACACAAGCGAACAAATCACTTTAATGGTTTCTTGTTTGCCTAGTGGTATAATCCCGTCCTAAGGCTAATCTAAGAATAAATGGATAGACACTTTTAATCTGTCAGTTTTATGAAATTTTGATGATCATGCGAAAAAATCACATGAGACTGATATGAGAAATAGACGAAAAATATAGCCAAACATATATTTTTTTTATTAATTCATAATAAACATCCATAAGTTATCTAATTCTAAAAATCATTATCTTATGCTTTATACCCTTTATCTATATTGCCGTCATACGCATATTTGTCTCATGTTGGCTATATGCGTATAACGACCTAATAGCTAAACTAAACTAAACATCAAATATTTTATTTGTTAGTATGAGACACTGAAGACGGCCTTACTGTTGTGGTCAAAATACGTATCTGAAAAGTTACAAACAAGTGGTGGAATTAAATGGGATAGTAGTAGCTCGTCTCCTGAAAAGTGCAGATATTCCACTTAAAAGCTTTGAATAATTTTTTATGAAAACTGCTGTGAATTTGAACAATTTAAACTAGAGTGTATTTTTTTTGACTAGTAAGTCGAAAATTTTCAAATGTAGTATATAACAATTTCAACATATTTGTAGTTCACTGCCAAAATTTCAGCTTAATCGGTCATCGGGGAACAAAGTTACAGCTTGTCAAAGTTGACCATTTTGTATGAAAATCGCCCTCCGCTGCTAGTATTCGAAACACAGGTGTACGTACCCTCCCCTCTTTTTCTCCACTCCTACAAATATGCCAGGACCTAACAAATGATTCAGCAAAGTTTATTAGACCCAAAGTTATGTAAATAAATCAAAAATGGATCATTTAGGAACCTGTTGGAGGTTTTTGCCGACTTTTGTATGGAGTGGAATCACTGTGCGCTGGTCTAGACGATTGGTCGCTAACCGTACGGCCACGAAGCCCAGGATGCAATGAACCCGCATCGATGAGACAAGAGCGGAACGTCTCGAAGTTGTTCTAACGGCTAAACTATTAAGAGCCATAAGTATAAGTAAGAACGCGTGTTTTGACAATCTATGTCAGAGCTCCAACGCAAACCCGTAGAGTGACGCCAACAGGATTGTGATGGCCAGTACCAAAGGAGGCTCTTCACTCCCCGAACGGTCGCCAGATAGGTTGGCGAGGATTATCGAGGTACTCTTTCCATCCCGAGCCACAAGTTCCTGGCCTCCTGCACCGCACGGTTTGGTGGGTGCCGCCGAAATGGTGGCTCCGGTGGTGACGTATAGAGAGTTACTCGCTGTGGCGAGTTCTCTGGAAATGGATGGAGTACCAAACAGCGCTATCAAAGCAGCAATCACAGCTAACCTGTTCAAGTTTTGGCTAGCTATGCAGATATTGCTCGATGGATGTACATTGTAGTTTCTCCGATAGGTGAATAGAAAGAAATTGGTACCTTGGTGATATGGCCGAAGGCCGGGAAGCCGTCGGCCGACCCTTCGGCGTACAGACCAATCTTCCGAATTGGCACGACAGGTAAGTTACAGGAGAGTATCATCGTTAGCATGCTGATCCCGTACTCAGAGGGTACGGACGTCCTGTCAAGCAATCAACTCAGTGGTGAACGCCGCCGAGATAACGATCCAACGAAAGAAGCGAGAAACCGATACTGTGTGGTTTTGACACGTCTTGACGTTAGGGGTCGTACACTATAATATAAATTAAAAATGATTTGTATGGGAAAAATCTTACAAGGGGGGGGGGGATTCATAAAAAAACCAGAAAAATTGCTTACGTATTTAGTGTACACCCCGTTAAGAACGCATTTAACAGCGTAAGCTGGGATGCCATCGCGCTCTGGTTGCGCCGACAGTTATTGAACAGTTATTTCCAGAACCGCTCATTACTATACGAGACAGATGTCGGTCAGAGAAGCGTTTTTATTACCACAGGAGTTTCACAAGGATCCATCTTGGGCATCTACGACTACGGCTCACGCGATCAGCACTGTGACGGACTGGATAAGCGCTAGAGGCCTTGAGTTCGGTCACCATAAGACGGAGGTGGACGTCGATACCAACCGTAAGTCAGTACAACAGGTGATTCATGTGGATTAGACCTTTTCATGTTTCTGAAAAATATCAAAAATTCAACCGGTCAGCCCAAAATCAATATTCTTATGCTAAAATAAGTCTTCTGTCAGATTTTCAACTAATTCGGATAAAATTTCGAGGTGGCTCAAGTCAATTTAGTGTTTTTGGGCTATTTTCAATTTTGAAAAAAAATCTAACGAGAAACATAAACGCCGAAAACTATCGCAACAACCTCTATACGGAAGCTTTTGGTTTGCTCCACAAGTCTTGTGAACATTGCGATTATTTCCGTTCACGTTTTGAACATGTTTAAGTGATTTTCGAGCTTTTAAGTGCATAAAAACACTGTTTCCTTTAAAAGTCGTTATCCTAAAAAAATCTTAAATTTGTGACAAATCATTGCTAATTTATTATATTATTATTCCTATTTTTTCCCTCGACATTTGAGTAATATAATTGCTAATGTACGATTTTCCGTTAAATTCTTAAAAATCAGAAGCTGAACAGTTGTCATAAATTTGCACGTTACGATTTCTTCAAACAAGTTGTTTGAACAAAACATAAATCTAATCATTTGATATTTGATGCTTACATCAAACGACTTTCAAATTTGGTTCATCTCATCATATATCTGTATGCTTTCATCATCGAGTGCATCGTAGTAACAAGTGAAATCAAAGCTTTTTTGTTACAACAACTTGTTTGAAGAAATCGTAACGTGCAAATTTATGACAACTGTCCAGCTTCTGTTTTTTAAGAATTTAACGGAAAGTCGTACATTAGCAATTATATTACTCAAATGTCCAGGGAAAAAATAGAAATAATAATATAGTTAATTAGCAATGATTTGTCACAAATTTAAGATTTTTTTAGGATAACGACTTTTAGAGGAAACAGTGTTTTTATGCACTTAAAAGCTCGAAAATCACTTTAACATGTTCAAAACGTGAACGGAAATAATCGCAATGTTCACAAGACTTGTAGAGCAAACCAAAAGCTTCCGTATAGAGGTTGTTGCGATAGTTTTGTGGATGACTACGGGATCACATCAAAACGAAGCCTGAAGCTCCTTGGGTTCATAATAGAAGACAACCGGACCTTCTGGCAAGGGATTCCGACGGGCATATTCAAAGTATACCGATGAGAATCCTTTATAGATTCCAACGGGATTGTTTTAGGGACTCCGAGGGGAACCTCCAGATATTTCAACAGGAATCCTCCAGATATATCGAATATTCTGAAAGCAATCCACCAGGGATTCCAACGGGAATATTCCAGGGATTTCAACGAAAATATTCTAGAACTTCCAACGGGAATATTCCAGAGATTTCAATGAGAATCTTCTAGATATCCTCCATCATCTAGTAATACCGACGGGAATATTCCAGGAATTTGAATGGCAATATTTCAGGGATTTGGACGGGAATGTTCCAGAGAATCCGACGGAAATATTTCAGGGATTCCAATGAAAATCTTCTAGAGATTCCGAATGGAATCCTCCAAGAATTCTGAAGGGAATATTCCAGGAATTCCGACATGAATGTTCCAAGGATTTTGTAGACAATGTAGAATCAAACCGTCGGGATGTAGAATCAAACCGTCGCAGGATTCCAAAGCAATCTGTTGAGGGATTCCGAAGCAAATCGTCGAGAGAATCCTCCAGTGGTTCCAAAGTGAATCCCTCGGTGTTGTTGAAGCAAATCGTTGAGGGATTCCAAAGCAAATCGTCGAAGGATTTTGAAACAATTCTTTTCCGAAGTAAATCGTTGAAGGAGTCCGCACTAAATCTTCGAGGAATTCCAAAGCAAACCATCGATGTACTCTGAAGCAAATTGTCTAATGAATCTTTCAGGGATTCCAGCGGGAATCCTCAAGGGATGTTGAAGCAAATCATCGAAGGATTTCGAAGCAATTCGTCGAAGGATTTTGAAGCAAATCGTCAGAGGGATTCCGATCGCCGAGGAATTCCGAAGCAAATCATTAAGGATTTCCAAGGCAAAACGTAGAGAGACTCCGAATTAAATATTCAAGGGATTCCAAAATCGTCAAGGAATTCAGAAGCAAATCTTCGAACGTCTTCGGAGCAATTCCGAAGCAAACCAACGAGAGATTCTAAAACAAATCCTCCATGGATTATGAAGGGTATCCCCCACAGATTCTCATGAGTATTCATGAATAAAGATACTGAAAGGAATCCAGTGTGAATTCATCTGGATTCCGTTTGGAATACTTCGATGATTCTGAAAGGAATTCTTAAAATATTTCAATGAAAATTTTTCTCGGATTCTGATGAGAATCCTTCTCAAACGCTGATGGGAATTGTGGAGATCATCATACTGCTAGGCAAGAGGAAGTCAGATGATAAACTGTCACTTCAGTCCGTGATGATAGACCTCGTATCTTGGACTGCTGGCGAGGTAGCACGATTGCTTTGATTGATATTTCTGTGGCTCTCCGTTTGTTGTTCACATCAAGCTTATTTTGATACTTTCAAATCAATTAGATATTGCCATTTCATAATTAATACCAAGTGCAATTTCACTGCCACACAGGAATCTTTCTCAGAAATCAGAAACAAGCTCATTTGTCTTCCACTCATTTCATTATGATAGGCTGAATATGGGAGACAATTAGAGACAATTCTTGTGCTTCAAACTTTTTCAGTAATTCATTATGCTATATGTCGAAAATTGATATCACTGCTAACTAACTTTTCAAATTCTATGAGGGCTAATTTTTTTCTATGGAGGACCAAGCCCCCCTTATTTACGCCAATGCTTTTCGTGTAAAATACCATTTCGGCAAATAATATCTTCGACCAACTGATTGTTGTTATTGTAAAATAAAAAATATTTTACTTAGGGGAAGACCTCCCTTTGAATTCTAGAAAACTAGGGGAGATGCGGTCCCCTACGCTAAACTCCTAATTTAATGGTAATTTTCCCCGAAAACATGTATTTTCGAAGTGTTTATCATTAATCCAACATATCAGTCCAAAAATCTCCATGTAAAGCCAGCAATATTGCAACAAAACTATTTTATTCCAAAATTGAGAATTTCAATCCGAAATGAACGATGCTGGGCAATATGAGTGGCGCAATAATGATAATCAAAATATTCCAATATTTCTAACCAAAATTTTAAAACTCTTCTGTCCAAGAACTCTATACTTTAAGTTAGTTAATGTCTCAGACTGATGGTCATGAGGAGGAAATATTTTTTGAGTCTAAAGAAAAAGCATTGAGGACGTATACGCCGAAATTACGTTTGAATGAGTCAAAATAATATCTCATTTTTCAAATTTTTAATACAGAAGTTTTGACTGAGTTTTTTTTTCGTTTGAAGGCATACAAATGTTTTTTGGCTTCTGAAGCTGAATCAGTTGCTTACGATTTTGAGACAAAATTAGGGTTATTAACCAAGAAAAGGTGGTGGCGTATTTTACCCAACCTGTGCATTTTACACATATCTCCCCTATAACTAATTAAGGGTCAAAATCAGTTGGGAATGTGGGAGTATTTTGGTATTACATAATGACAATATTTGCAAAATACAAAAAGTTACAGTTTTGATGTAACTTTTAATGTTTGTTTTACCAACTGGACACAAGAGCGGCGAGCTTGCAGCAGTTGCTTTCAAATTATATGGAAACTATTGAAATGTAGTTCAAACCTGCTAAAATGTACTTTTTAATGCCAAGCACATAGGGATTTGTAACCTTTTTATTATGGGATTGATAAAATACTAATGAAGGGCTATGAAACGTCTTTGGTTAAGGTGGGGCGTATTGCCCAGGCACTTTTTGAAATCCATTTTTCACGACTTTTCAAAAAAGCTTCATTACGTGTTATCTGTAATATTTTTATATGACTACTTACGGGCAATGCATTCGCGACTTCCTAGACTACCAAATAACACAAAAATTGCATAAATTGCGTTGAAAAGTAAAAAGTTATCAAGGAGTTGCCTTAGGGGGGGGGCATATTATACCGTTTTACCCTACAACAGCGGTTTTCAATCTGGGGTACCTCAGAAAAAATGCGTAATGGCGGATGTATTACAATTCCGTTAAATACTTATTCATAGAATTATGTAGCTTTTGAAAATTGCTTAATTTTTAATATAAAAGTTTTGTAACGTACATGATATTTATGGCGATCAGCAAATCAAAAGCTATTAAATCCTGCCATTACAACCAGCACAGTGGATAAAGGGCTGTGGGGCAAAACGTATAGAGATCAAAATCTCGAACCTATAAGGGCTCGAAGGCTCCATTTGAGAGGTGCGACGGCTTTTTTTTCGAAAAGATAAATAATCCTGTTGCGAGAGGCTTGGACGCCTCCTTTCATCCAACTCGTAAGGTTCCTTTTGAGAGGCGCCGAAGCTTCCTTTGAAAAGATACTGAAAGCTCCTTTCAAGAGGCTCGGAAGCCTCCTTTCAAGAGGCTCGGAAGCCTCCTTTCAAGAGGCTCGGAAGCCTCCTTTCTAGAGGTTCGGAAGCCTCCTTTCAAGAGGCTCGGAAGCCTCCTTTCAAGAGGCTCGGAAGCCTCCTTTCAAGAGGCTCGGAAGCCTCCTTTCAAGAGGCTCGGAAGCCTCCTTTCAAGAGGCTTGGAAGCCTCCTTTCAAGAGGCTCAGAAGCCTCCTTTCAAGAGGCCCAAGCCTCCTTTCAAGAGGCCTCAAGCCTCCTTTCAAGAGGCTCGGAAGCCTCCTTTCAAGAGGCTCAGAAGCCTCCTTTCAAGAGGCTCAGAAGCCTCCTTTCAAGAGGCTCAGGCCTCCTTTCAAGAGGCTCAGAAGCCTCCTTTCAAGAGGCTCGGAAGCCTCCTTTCAAGAGGCTCAGAGCCTCCTTTCAAGAGGCCCAAGCCTCCTTTCAAGAGGCTCGGCCTCCTTTCAAGAGGCTCAGAAGCCTCCTTTCAAGAGGCTCAGAGCCTCCTTTCAAGAGGCTCAGAGCCTCCTTTCAAGAGGCTCGGAAGCCTCCTTTCAAGAGGCTCAGAAGCCTCCTTTCAGAGGCTCAGGCCTCCTTTCAAGAGAGCTCGGAAGCCTCCTTTCAAGAGGCTCAGAAGCCTCCTTTCAAGAGCTCAGAAGCCTCCTTTCAAGAGGCTCAGGAAGCCTCCTTTCAAGAGGCTCAAGCCTCCTTTCAAGAGCTGCCTCAAGAGCCTCCTTCAAGAGGCCTCCTCCTTCAAGAGGCCTGAAGCCTCCTTTCAAGAGGCTCAGAGCCTCCTTTCAAGAAGGCTCAAGCCTCCTTTCAAGAGGCTCGGAAGCCTCCTTTCAAGAGGCTCGGAAGCCTCCTTTCAAGAGGCTCGGAAGCCTCCTTTCAAGAGGCTCGGAAGCCTCCTTTCAAGAGGCTCGGAAGCCTCCTTTCAAGAGGCTCGGAAGCCTCCTTTCAAGACGCTCGGAAGCCTACTTTGCCTACTTTCAAAAGGCTCGGAGGCCTCCTTTATAGAGGCTCGAAAGCTTCCAAAAGCCCTCAAATTATGTATAAATTTAATTTGAATACGAAAGCTTCACAGAATTGCAAAACTTTCAGACAACTTTTAGTAGTGCCGTTTTTCCTATTTATGAGTTATGCTTCTTTTCATATACAGCGAAAAAAAAAATAGGGGTACCTCAATGAATGTAAAAGCTTGAAGGGGTACCTTTTAGGAAAAATGTTGAGAGCCGCTGCCCTACAAGATAAAGATTGTCGCTGTCGTCGCTGCCCGGAACATCTTTTGCTTGCGAGGATATATAGGGTGCTAAATGTCAATGAAGGAAAAATACATACGATTTGACAACATGTTTCGGACAGCAGAACAAAGGGAGCCGAAGCGACAAACTTTATCTTGCAACTAAAAATTTTAGGTTTAAATATCATTTTGTAAAACTTACATTAAATATTGCATGGGATGTAAAATTAAAGGCTATAAAACATAAACGTTTGGTACCCAATATTTCCGTAGTGTGTAGTTTTCAGAATTTTAAACAAACTGTGAAGGTGGAATTTCTAGTATTTGGGGTATAACATTGAAAAACGTTTTGGTAGAACGTGAGACACAGAGTTTGGATCAATCCCATGACCTCGTGCTTATTAGACAGAAGTAGTAGACAGTAATCAACCGAGTTCGTAATCATCGGCAAATATTACGTTTCAGCATAAATTTTTTTTTATATTATTTTCCGTTTAAATTTTATGACAAACTAATTCAAAACATTGCAATGTTTAGACAAATTATCTTTTATGAAAGTAATCTGAAAAGAATTAAATATTAGTGAAAGTGTGTCAAAACGTCGTACATGCGGCGGGACTTCTGATAAAATGTAGGTAATAATAACAGTACAAGCAGTGCATCGGTAAAAATCGCAAAGTCAACCAAGCAAATACGGGAAATAAAAAAAAACCTTCGAAATGTGAGAGAGTCGCCGTTTTTCGATATTTAATTGGAATCCACGACAGCGTGAAGTAAAGCAACGGATCAAATTTGATTTAGAACAACGAACTCCCAGCGAAAGCCGACATTGTATGGATACAAAAAATAAATAAATGATTCATCCAACCAGGGATAATGTTGCTTTTCTCACGCATTAGGAAAGGCAATATGAAACAAAAATAAGAAAGGTTCGAAATAAATATACTACATATTACATGAATAGGCTCCATTATTCACATTTATAACATAAGTTCATATGAACCTTAATAATTATTAACGTTATTTTATCGATTTACTTTGACACAAACACAAACACTGTTCTGGTCATAATACCCGTAGACTAGTTCGATCTGACAATCCCGGCATATGTTTAAAAGTGGGATTGTAAGGTACACTGGGGGAAGTGGAAAAAGGGGGTAAGTGTAAAAATCGACTCGAAAAATTGGAATTGTACATACTTTACAGTTTTTACCCCATCATAGCATCATGCAATGTTATACTTTGATGCTCACACTAATACTATGTTGAAATTTGTGTAACACATACACTAACACGGTTAACGCTTGAACTGTAATTTTAGATTTCGCGAAAAATTGATATTTGCATTCATAAAATTAATTCCTATTTGCACCAATTGGTCTTTTTTCAAGTGAATTTATATCACAGGTGACCATTACAATACAATTAAACTAATCCCATTCAATTGGTAGTGGTTTGTACCAAGAAAGCAAATAATTCAAAGATTTTACACTTACCCCAGGTATCAAACACTGCGGGGGAAGTGGATAATGTTCTAATTACGCAATTTTTTCTTCCTTCCAGGGTTTATTTCGATAGCTGTGAATCTTAATATGTTCCTTCTTTGTTATCATGGTGATTCCAGTGGTGATTGGACTCATATAAATGAGAAAATGCCTGATTAATCCACCTATTGGTACTGATGCCTTTCACATGTTTTCCATATGAAAAAAATATATAAGAAAGTTAAAAATAGCACTGATAGGTAAATATCACATTAATATTTATTCCTAACAAGTTTCGCTGTTGAATGCAATTTTTTGCGAACAAATCGGTTAAGGACAAGTGCTTAAGGTGAGTTACGGCGGCGTCCAAAAATGGCAGCCACAATGGCCGTGCTATCTCTCACCTCGCGTTTTTGCTCGCACAAATGTGAACATTTAGGCGGTTAGCACATCTGGAAACCATTTTTTCATGTATGCTGCAAGTGAGCAAAAGTGAAAAACTTCTTTTTGCTTTTGTCTGTCGTTTACTTTTCAAGTTATGTGCCCTCAAAAGTGCTATGTAGATTTGAAATTGGGCTCCAACGCGATTCACCTTAAGAATAGCTGATAATTTTGTACGTGCTTTGCGAACACACATACATACAAATACGCACATACAGACATCATCTCAATTCGTTAAACTAAGTTGATTAGTTTAGTTTATAAATTACCGCACAGTTGGTGCAAAATTGACTGTTTTTGATAGCCCATTTTGATTGAACGCATTTAAATCATTTAAACTGGTTTTACACTAATTCAAACATGCACTATCGATTTTTCCTTTTCCACTTCCCCCAGTGTACCTTAATTGATCATACATAAGTGTAAATTTGACGCACTGATCACAGATTTTATGCCAAGTTGTAAGCGAATTTTGCTCTCGCTGGTTGGTTGATAATGATATAGGTACATCTCGGTTTTCCATGGTTTTTATAGTCAGGCGGATCATAAAGCTTTTCAGTGTAAGAGAACCGCAAAAAATTAGGAGAAAGGTAGTACTATACACATTAATTCAAACAAATCAGACAAAAAACCAACATACAATTCCAGCAGTGCACTATCACTTTGCGCGTAAATATGTACTCCATCTCTGGCAGATATGAAGTTTACAGACTTGGAGGCAAATCAATTACCTCACCATCATATAGCCCGTTTGCATAAATTATTCACTGCGAAAGGTAGATGATCTCATTCTATGACTGTGTTCGGTTTTGCACTGGCCCCGGCCTAGTCCGGCCAGCGGTCCGCACTATCATATGGACGGTTCTTGGGCGCACGTAAGCGCACAAACACACTCGCGGTGGCACCTTGATGCGTGATGATTGATGACGATTGAGGCCCTGGTTGGTCATCATCTATGTAATAGCGCAAAATAGTCAACCGGATCGGTCAGCAGCAGCGGTCGTTGATGGAAGACCCGTGTTGTCCATCAATTCGCACCTTTTTGAAAAGGTTTGTCGTCAGTTTTACCGTGCATCAACATGTATGATTTTTTTATTGTAGGTAGCTAACTCTTTTGTTGTCTTTATTGGATCTGATAGTTCCGACTTTGAATATACAACCTTGAATAAATATTTTAAAGTACAAATAGAGTACCTAAAGGTAAGGCAGTAAGACTGTTTCTCAGTCGCATTATTACAACTTATAAATTTTCTTATTTCATACACTTACTAATAAATAGTATTGTATCAGGATTTCTTATGCAATCTTGATAATGATGATGCCATTGGTAAATTGCTTCCTTATTTTGGTTTGATTTTCTTTTGATTTCAATTTAAGCTCAGAGAAAAGATTGATCATTAAAATCATGAAAAGGATGTTGTTTCCTTCCAGTAGTTTGAACAGACGAGTTCGCAATGTGGAGAGAATCCGATGAGTAATTAGTGATAAATAACCCACAGGTCTTAAATCGTGATCGAGGGGTCACGTGGACTGATTTATTCGTTGGTGCCTTCTTCGGCGTCGATCACTCACCAGCAGGGAGACTAGCGTCTGATCATGAGCGCAAAATCGAAGGCACAAAACGTGCCATATTGAGGTCATTGAAACGTGCCGGCTTCGGTGGGCTTAATAAAATCAATTCCTCCGGCCGAGCTACCTTGACTGCAGTTTCGCTGCATCCAGAGGAACCACCACCGCACCACGCGCAGCGAGGAAGGATCATGATCGAATTAATTGAAATTAAATGTTCGCGTGTGTATGCAATATGGTGTGCCTTTATGATTCCTTCGTTCGACTTGGTTGTCTATCTTTCCCCTTTCATGCTTTTCCGACTTTCACACCTTCACTTTGATGGCGCTTGGCAGCAGCATTTTCTTATAAACAATGTTGCGACAAAATTTAGCACCTGGTTTCTGTAATGAAGTGCTAGTCGATCCCTCTTGATTTATACCGCTTTTTCGAGATGATGATAGCCGAATGAGAAGTAAATGCGATGTGGTTATTATACATATTATTAGGGTTAGCTATGAATTTTATATATAATAATGACAAATGTTGTCGTAATATATTTACATTAAAATAAAACATGACACGATTTTGTGAGACAAAACGCTTTGGCGCTTTTAACGTTCAATATATCACGCGTATGCACGTATTGTCCATGCAGAAAAGTGAAAAGCGGACGAATGGTGCATAGTTTCCATAAAAACACGAGTTTAAACAGGCATTTTTCATTTTAAAAGTGTGGACAATGTACATATATCTATGATTATAAACTGTCATATTAAGTACAACTACCCGGCCACGTTTATAACAGCATTTGCTCTGTTTCAGCTTCTGAATCATAACTTTCTGAATCGAATTCATGACCGAACACCGAATTATTTCTTTGGGTGAATGAAGGTTAGTTAAAAAGTTAAATAAATTTCGTTCAAAGCTTTTTCGTTAGGAAGCTTTTTCATATGCCGCTCCCTGCATCTTTTATACCAGATAATAATTGTGGTGTGCTAGAAATGCTTTGCAATATATTGCGTTCAAGAAACTGTTTTCTGTTGGCCACCTAGCGAGTAATAGCGAAAGGATTAGTTCGAACACTCTTAAGACGAAGTCTATACGGTTGCAACGAATATGAGTAAAATGATTTGGCATATTTTTTTTTTTCATTTCTCGCTTAACTTTTCAAAAGGACCTAAGTAATCTTTTTTTCATAAATTTTCATAAAAAATATTTTGTATTCTGTTGTTATTGTTGGTGTTGTTGTTGTTGTTGTTGTTGTTGTTGCTTCAACTGTAATATAATTCAAATGGTAGATACAATATTTCATGATATTATTAGAATGCTCTTACAATTCGGTGTGCCTTTTGTTTGCACGCCCTACGGTTCGATTTTATCGTCCACGTGAGGCAAGACCTATTTGATTTAGTTTTAGTATTTTGATTATTTCTATTTAATTTCTTCTCACTTTTCTTTCTCTTTTCGGGTACCTATGGATCAACAGACTGGCGGCGGACTCGAACAACGGACTATGCTCTGGACTGTGGGTACAAATTGCATATATTTGGGTCGCCTCTTGAAAGGAGGCTTCCAGGCCTCTTGAAAGGAGGCTTCCAGGCCTCTTGAAGGGAGGCTTCCAGGCCTCTTGAAAGGAGGCTTCCAGGCCTCTTGAAAGGAGGCTTCCAGGCCTCTTGAAAGAAGGCTTCCAGACCTCTTGAAAGGAGGCTTCCAGGCCTCTTGAAAGGAGGCTTCCAGGCCTCTTGAAAGGAGGCTTCCAGGCCTCTTGAAAGGAGGCTTCCAGGCCTCTTGAAAGGAGGCTTCCAGGCCTCTTGAAAGGAGGCTTCCAGGCCTCTTGAAAGGAGGCTTCCAGGCCTCTTGAAAGGAGGCTTCCAGGCCTCTTGAAAGGAGGCTTCCAGGCCTCTTGAAAGGAGGCTTCCAGGCCTCTTGAAAGGAGGCTTCCAGGCCTCTTGAAAGGAGGCTTCCAGGTCTCTTGAAAGGAGGCTTCCAGGCCTCTTGAAAGGAGGCTTCCAGGCCTCTTGAAAGGAGGCTTCCAGGCCTCTTGAAAGGAGGCTTCCAGGCCTCTTGAAAGGAGGCTTCCAGGCCTCTTAAAAGAAGGCTTCCAGGCCTCTTGAAAGGAGGCTTCCAGGCTTCTTAAAAGGAGGCTTCCAGGCTTCTTGAAACAAGGCTTCCAGGCCACTTGAAAGGAGGCTTCCGAACCTTTTAAAAAAAGGCTTCTGAATAACTTAAAAGGAGTCCTCCGAGCCTTTTCGAATGAGGCCTTCGAGCTGCTTGGAAGCAATCTGTGCTGTTTGTGGAGGGCAGGATTCTGGGCCATGCATATTATGTTCAAAACAAAGTTTTGAAATAAAAAAATACACAATCATCAAAACAATTAATTGCATATTATTCGGCAACTCGGCCGTACGAAAACCATTTTTTTTGTTAAATATCTTGGCTGGCTTTTCCGCAAACGTGACCTTTAAGTGGTCTTGTTGTGTAGGGGTTATCACGCCTATCTAGAGAGTAGGAGATTGAGGGTTCGAGTCCCTCCAAGACACGTGGATTCTTTTTCGCAAATTTCATATCAATTTGTCCATTTCGAAACATATGCTGTGCATATGCACAGCCAAGATATTTAACAAAAAAAAATCATCAAAAGTTTATCAATAAATTTTGATTGGAATTGTAATTCGTCCGCCATTATGATTTTTTTTCGAGGTACCCCCTAGGGCCAGCGAAGGTACCCCCAGGGGTACATGTACCCCAGGTTGAGAACCGCTCCTCTGGACTAAGGAATTCACTGATTAGAGCTTGGATTCACGCGAGAACTTTTTTTTTTTACTGCGATCCGTAAAAAGAAAGAAGGGCTGGAAATGGTTTTTGACAGGTCGTCCGTCACTCGTTGACGTTTGTCACTCCGATCAACGCACCGCTTTGACAGGTTCGACGCCGCTTTAGAAACGACGGTGGCAAGGTGTCCAGTTCACCATTTCTGCGTCAACAGTATCCCCCGGGTGTAGTCCGGAGCCTTCCGGAACTTTACGTTTTTCCTCCAAATCTAGTAACGCCAGCCTTGTTACCGGCCTCAGCAGACTCTTCTGTCCGATGCTGCCCATCTGCACTCAGAATCATACGTACGATTCATCCGCTTTCCCATCCATTACGCTTAAGGGGTTCCGCGAACATCACCAAGTCTCCTGCGACCATCGTTCTAGTGTCATCCAACCATTTCGGTTGTCGACGGATCACCGGCAAGTATTCTACCAACAAGCGTTTCCAGAAAGCGTCAAGCTTGGTGCGGATTTGCTCGTGTGATCTCCCAAGAATTTTTCGGCGAACCAGCTCACTTCGCGGGCCTTCTTCGGTTTGGGTTATTGAATGATTCACTCCACTTGAACTCAGCAACAGAAAGTGGTTCGGAGTGAGTGCTCTGCTTCCTCGGGTTCAAGTGGTAAGTACGCCAGAGACCTTGAGCTGACTATACTTTCCGCCTCCACGACCAGTGTCTGCTGCCCCTCGTTATCCAGCTTCTCCTCGGAATACGCTTCGCCCATCACTGCTTTCACTGACTGCACTAAGCGTTCTCATGGCCCACCCATATGTGTTGCTCCCGGCGGAATGAAGTTCCACTTTGTGTTGGTACTGGTGAACGTTGCGGACAGTCCCTGGCTTATCTGGTGCTGCAACACTCGATTGGCACCTTGGAAATTTGTTTCGTTGTCGCTGGAAAATTCAGCTGGTGGTCTCCGCCGACCTATGAATCGACGGACGCAGGAAATGCAGGACTCTGTGGATAACGTATAAGCGACTTCAAGATGAACGGCGCGCACTGTAAATACATGTATCCATCGTTTGACGTTTGACGAGCTTCACTAGCAGTGGTCCGAAGTAGTCCACCACGGTATACGTAAAGGCTCGTTCATGATGTGCCAGGCGCGCAGCTGGAAGTGGTGCCATTGGTGGGATCGCCGGCCTAGCCCGACGGATCTCACAATAAGCGCAGTTACGGCTGACTTGCTTGACAACCACTTGGAGTCTAGGGATAGTGTACGTCTGACGAAGTTGTGTATGAATCGGAGAGAGTATGCTGTTGCTCGTTGTAGACGATCCCAGGATGAGAACCGGTCGAAATCAATCGCCGGTTGGAACGAACAGTGATGTAGACCTGACGTACGCATTTCGTCATTAGTAGCGGTCACCGGCTCTTTGGAGCGGGGCCACTCGTGTTACGGAAGCCGAAGAAAGTCGGGTCCCTGAAACCACTTGCTGTCGTGGTGAAAGTATGGTCCACTGCCCCATTTAGTTGCTTCATCCGCTGGGTTGGACGATGATGGCACCCATCGCCACTAACTTGCTGTTGTGTGCTCCAGAATCTCACTTACTCTGAAGGACACGAATTGCCGATAATTTCTAGGATCTGACTTGATCCAGGCCAGTGATGTCCTGGAGTCCGTCCAAAACACTATGTCGGAGACGGGGACATCGTGGTTTTCCCTGACGAATTTCGACCATCGCACACCTAGGACACATCCTTGCAGTTCGAGTGGAATCGACCACGGCTTGAGCGGGGCGACCTTCGATTTGTCTGCAATTAGACAGCACTGCGGATGGCCGACTCTGTCGATTGTACGCAGGTAGACTGCACAAGATTATGCTACCTCGCTAGCGTCAGCGAAAACGTGTATCTCAGAATTGTGATACGTCCTCTTATTGGCGTGGCGTGACGGAAATAGCATCTGGGAATACGGACTCTGGCAATATACTGGATCATCTGTACCCATCTCTCCAATTTTGCGAAGACGATGTCACTGACTTGCTCGTCCCACTCCGTGCCTTCGCGCCACAGGTTTTGAATAAGGACCTTGCCGTGTATAATAAACGGAGAGAGCAGCCCCAAAGGATCGATTAGGGTCATAACGCACCGTAATATTTGTCTCTTAGTCGGCCATGTCGTTGTACGAATCAGCGTTTGCACCTCTTCGCTCATCTGTGTGGAAAAACTCAGTTCATCGGTTGTAGGGCTCCACAGCATTCCGAGTACCCTTTCGGATTCCACTCCATCGACCAGGTTTAGCTGCTTGTCTGTTTCAGGTTGCACTTCACCCAGACGCTTTAGTACCGTGACACTGTTCGACCGCCAATTGTGTAACTGGAATCCCCCGTTATTGTGTACGTATCGTACCTCGCTTGCTATCTTTGCTGCCTCTTCTTCCGAACTGAAACTCAGTGATATACCATCCACCTTGGCCGCTGCGTCCCAGGTGATACGGACTTTCCCCGGCATCTTGGGGTTAATCACCGCTCCAACAACCGGAAGATACCACACTGTTCTAGGATCTGCTACTTGCATTTCCGCTTTCGTAGCCTTGTGCGTGTAGCTCTTTGCCTCGTATTCGCGTGTTTGTCGGTGGAGATTCTCCTTCAGTCCCGCATCGCGATCCATTCTGCGTTCTAGATACTCTAGTCGACGCACTGCCATGGAGTAATTGTTCGGGAATTCCACCTGGTCTTCTTTCCATATGAGGCCTGTTTCGAAATGATTTCCTATTCGCCGGGTAGTAGTTTCCATAATGTTGAGAGCTCGTTCCTCTTCCTTTGTCAGCGCGATTTCTGTCGGCCGGGCGCCAACTCCTTCAACGGTGAAAAATTCCTTTACTGCTTCGTGGAGTGCTTCGTCGCAGGAACATTTACAAACGTGGAAACTGTAGGATTCGTGTTTGCTGTTTCCTCGTGGACTGTAGACGCACCAACCAAATCTGGTTTTAACCGCCACCGGTGCTGATCCTTCGCCTTCCCGTACTTTCAATGGCAACGGAGCGAGGTAACCGAATTGCTTTCCACCAACGTCAGGTCAGAACCTTCGTCGAGAAAGGCGAATGTGTTAATCGATCCTTTACTTTCGTGAAATAGCGTCGAAGAGGTCAGGTGGCGATAAGTAAGATTTTCAGCTATCTGCATCGTGAGCTCCGACGACTTCGGTGGGCCTATAGAAGAGTGCAGAAGCGGATGGTGGCGGAATTGGCACCCTCCGATGTCACAGAGCTTTCGTCCACGACACGCGCGTCTTCCGTGGCTGAATAAACATTTCTGGCACAGACCCAATGATCGCACTCGTCTCCAGCGATCGTCGACGTACAACTGCTTGAACGCATTGCATTCACACACTCGGTGTCCGCTTTTGTTGCAGTGAGTACAATCAAAGTGCTTCGGCGTTTCCTTGTGATCACGTGATGAGTCCTCTGGTTTTGCAGATGCTTCCGTTGCATGAGAGCTAACAAATCATTTGTTCGTCGGACGGTCACGAACGCTGCTCCGTTTTACCTCCGGTTCAAAGGTCATCACACTAGTTGCATCCCGTACCACTGTTGCCATATAATCATCGAAGGTTTTCAAATCGACGCATTGTAATTCTCGTTTATATCCCGCCCACATCTTTCGTTGATCACCGGGAAGTTTCGTCACAAGCTCTTGCAGTAGCGATGGGTTCGATAGGTGACCGCACAGTGCCTGCACCACCATTGTAAGCGGAGCAAATTTTCTCCATCCGAAAAACCACAAGCTTGTACCGGTAGTTTGAGATGAAGATCGGCCATTCAGTTGGGTCACCGGTAAATCGAGGAAGTTCCTTAGCCAAAGACTGCCTTGCTGCAAGCTGCTGCTGTGTGGGACGAGCTAGGTCTGGCTGGGGAATCACCTGGTTTCGTTGAATACGAATACTCCAATCCAAATTTTCTTTCGAAACTTTCTGCACGGCTCACTAAATCGGTGCGGAATCAATATTTTTTTAAACAGAAGAATTTTGACATACATACTTAGTTTAAAGAGAAAAGCTTAAAAAAAGCCAGTGATCCTATTCTAAATTCAGTATACATATTTCCTCCAACTATGCCATATCACTATGATCAGCTGCGTACCCGATGCATTGTATTTCGTTCTTGAATGCGTAGTTCAAATGCAACAAGATGTTCAGTTTTACATTTTAAGCAATTTTTACTTTACATAATTGGTATCAATATCTCTGAACGTGGGTTATTTCATTGATGTATGTATTATAATTTTGAATGATGTATTTTCCATCTTTGTTACAGGAAGTATCACAATCGTTATACGGTCATTACCACGATACATAAATCGACCGACGTAGGTTCGGTTTTGGTAGGCGGATTTGAAAGTGAATTTTAACTGTACTAACCCTTCTCGAGCCGGGACAGGACGTGTATCACGTACCTATATGTTGGGACGGCCCAGTGAGAATTTTTGCAGCCGCACACCTACAATTATCGGCATTCCATTAATCGCATCCGAGAGGGTGTGATGCCTGACAGACGCTCCGGAATCGTGGAGGCTACTTAGTCGTCTTCTTGAAATTGGTTCCACTCGTTCGACCGCGGGTTCCCGTGCGATGCATGACTTAATCCACCGTGGACTATCCAATAAACAGTAGCAGAGCAACGATCCATCGCATCGCCAGCTCGAAGGCAGGAAACGGTTCAACGCATCGCTTCAACGGTTCGCTACTCTACCGAAAATCATTTCTAATTGAAGAGCACATGCACAAGCAGTCAGCCAGCAGTGAGATCCGATCCGAAACCAAACTCCGGCCGTAAAGTTGCCGTTAGCATCGCCGCCAACCAGTCAGTGGTCAGTGGGTAGAAAAATGAAGGAAAATAGTTTCCACCTATCTTAGGGAGTGTGCAATGTGCATGCCGGATGATTCCTCCTGGTCAGTGGTGCTTTATTTATTCTTTGTGCTTTGCAATTAATTTAATATATAAATACTATAAAGCGAAAAATCTAAAGGGTAATGCTGAAGACAATTTTGGAACCGTACAGGAAAAGTACAAAACTATCTGCACACAAATCCATCGTAATTATGTAGGATAGACTGGAGAGGTCGATAAATGAATTTAGGGTTAATTCCATAATAGACGAATCCAAGAAAAAATAAGAAAAAGACGCACGACGGTGTTAACTTTGACAGATCCCACAGCACAGCATAGGGAGATCATTTTAAAATGCTTATAATAAATTCTAGACAAAATGTAATTAAAATCTGATTGATGTACAGTACGGAAAAAGTTCTGAATTACATATCTGGAAGCTTATCTTAATTTTTTGAATATTTTCCAAAAATGTATCTATCATACAGTTCGGAACTTTTTCCGTATCATACATCAATCAGATTTTAATTGCATTTTGTCTAGAATTTATTATAAGCATTTCAAAATGATCTCCCTATGCTGTGCTGTAGGATCTGTCAAAGTTAACACCGTCGTGTGTCTTCTTCTTATTTTTACTTGGATTCGTCTATAAGGATAAATAGGGTTACTGCTCTTGGATTTCATCTCATAGCTCCGATATTCAAAAGATATCAAAAGATAGCAAAAGAAGCAACAAAATCCTTGCTTTATTTCTTAGTTTCGCGATGAGATAAATATAGGGTAAGACGGTATTATATTTTCTTCTGTAAATTGAAGTTATTGTCATGATTTTTTAGTTTATTTCTGTATTTGTATGTGTTGAATAAGTATCTAGAACATTATCGACCTAAAAAATTCGACCATGGAAAGTTATTTATTGTTTATCAGTTTTTGGAGATCAAAATGACCTTTTATATAAAATATAACAATATTTTGTTTGTTTCAATAGATAGAGCAGTAATGTCTTTGACAAAGTTTTTGCATTATATCTGTCAACTTTGACGAAGACACCATTTTGTTTTAACCTATTTTACTTACTTACTTATAGATCCTGTACACCTCCGGTGGTGCAAAGGGCCGACTTGAAAGATCTCCATCCTGAGCGTTGCCCGGCTATCGCTTTAACCTGTTGCCAGGTTAGATTTCGGTCGACTTCTTTTATTTCTTTATTGAGGCTTCGCCGCTATAAGCCTCTGGGTCTGTCTCTGCTGCGATTTCCCGCTGGGTTCCAGTCTAATGCTTGTTTACAGATTTCGTTTCCGTCCCTACGTAGAGTGTGGCCGACCCAGCCCCACTTCCGATCCCGAATTTCTGTTGCTATCGGCCTCTGGTGACAACGACGATGGAGCTCGTTATTTGAGATCCAGTTATGAGGCCACCAGGCCCGAATTATATACCGCAGGCATCTGGGCATGAACACCTGCAGCCGTTGAGTGTTCTCCACTGATACACACCATGTTTCGCTAGCGTATTTCATGCTAGCACAGATTTCACGTTAGAGTTGAAAATACGTATTTTGGTGCGTTCACTTATCTGCCTGTTTTTCCAGATATTTCTTAAACTCGCAAAGGCAGCCCTTGCTATCTTGATCCGTGCGCCTATGTCGATCTTGGTACCGCCGTCTGACGCCATTTGGCTACCAAGATATTGGAAGCTTTCAACATTCTCCACTGGTTGCCCGGCTACTGTGAAATTGGAAGGAGTCACCGTGTTTACATCCAACGATTTGGTTTTGTTGATGACTAAACCTGCCGAGGAGGAGCGCTCGGCAAGGTCGTTGAGCTTACTCTGCAACGTGCAGAGTGCAACGTCATCCGCAACGGAGTGCAACGTCATCCGCCAATTCGAAGTCGTTTAGGTGCTCCATGGTTATAGGCTGCCATAACAGCCCGCGGTTTGGTTCACGGTCAATCGAATCTACCAGAATCTCACCGATTACGACGAGGAACAGTAACGGTGATAGAATACATCCTTGCCTCACACCAGCTACGACCCGGATAGGGTCGGACAGGACCCCATTGTGCAGCACTCTACACGAAAAGGGCCGATGATTTTCTCAGGAACCCCCTTGCGTCTCAGGGCGCCCCACATATTCTCGTGATTGAGACGGTCGAAAGTTTTTTCGTAGTCAATGAATACCAAGTAAAGGGACTCTTGGAATTCGTTGACCTGCTCCAAAATGATGCGGAGCGTGACAATATGGTCCACACAGGATCTTCCGGCACGGAATCCGGCTTGCTGCCGCCGGAGAGTCGCATCAATCTTCTCCTGAATCCGGGCTAGGATAATTTTGCACAGAACTTTAAGAACGGTACACAGCAACATAATGCCTCGCCAGTTATCGCATACAGTCAGGTCACCCTTTTTGGGCACCTTCACTAAGATACCTTGCATCCAGTCGACCGGGAAAGTTGCGGTGTCCCAGATATTACGAAATAAACGATGCAGTAGTTGAGCGGTTGCATGGGGTCAGCTTTGAGCATCTCGGCTGATATGCGGTCGACCCCTGGGGCTTTATTCGATTTCATGCTTTGGATGGCTGTTTGAATCTCTAGCAGTGATGGAGCTTCGGTATTGACGCGTGTTATACGTCGGATCCTAGGCAGATCATGCCGAGGTGGTGATGGCCTGGCTGGCACTTGAAAAAGTTGTTTGAAGTGCTCGAACCATCGTTTCAGCTGGTCAGTTGGGTCGGTCAATAACTGATCATTCGCGTCTTTCACAGGCATCGTTGCATTCATCTTCGCCCCGCTTAAGCGTCGTGAGATATCGTAGAGGAGGCGAATGTCCCCGGTTGCGGCGGCTTTCTCTCCTTCGTCGGCCAGAGAGTCTGCCCACGCTCGCTTGTCCCGTCGACATGAGCGTTTTACTTCCTTCTCAAGAGCCATGTATCGTTGACGGGCTAAGACTTTGGCTCCTCTGGTTTTCGATCGTTCTATCGCGGCTTTGGCTTCTCTTCGCCCCTCTGTCTTCCTCCAGGTCACATCGGTGATGCATTGTTTTCTCTGGGTGCGTAGTTTGCCCAGATTGTTCTCGCTGGTGGCGATAAAGGCATTCTTGATCGCGGTCCATTGGTCTTCCACGCTGCCACCTTCCGGAATATCTGCAGCACGCGTCTCCAGTTCTTCAACGAAGGACCGTTTCACCGTGGCATCTTCCAGTCGGCGTGTGTTGAATCGTCGTCCAACTCTTTCCTCCTGCCGACGATAACGCGCAATGCGCAGGTGTGATGATCAGATGCGATATCGGCACTACGTTTATTCCGTACATCAAGAAGGCTCCGTTTCCATTTTCGGCTGATGCAGATGTGGTCGATTTGATTTTCTGTAAAGCCGTCACGGGAGACCCACGTGACCTTGTGAACCGGTCGATGAGGGAAGAGCGATCCCCCGATCACCATGTCGTTATTACCACAAAATTCTGCGAACAGCTCTCCGTTTTCTCTCATTTCTCCGAGACCATGGCGTCCCATAATGCGCTCATGGTTCGAGTTGTCGGATCCAATCTTTGCATTGAAGTTGCCCAAACAGATCTTGATATCACCCTTCGGAATTCTATCTACGACGGCATTTAGTTGACTGTAGAAGTTCTCTTTGTCTTGCAGATCGGCAGCATCGGTTGGCGCATAACATTGGATTATAGTAAGGTTTCGGACCCGTGTTCTAAATCTGGCAACGATTATCCTTTCACTTATAGGTTCCCACTTCATAAGCGCAGAGTGTGCCTGAGCGCTTAGTATGAAGCCAACTCCGCGATGCCGGGGAGCGTGTTCACCTCGTAAACCAGAGTATAGCAGAACTTGTCCCGACGGCGTTCTGTGTGCTCCAAAGTTTGGCCAACGCACTTCACTCAGTCCCAGGATCTCAAGCTTCATGCAGCGTGTCTCATTGGCAAATTGTACCAATTTACCCTGCTGGGCTAGGGTTAAAACGTTCCATGTTCCTATTCGTGTCCGTTGTTTCGCGCTAAGAGTCGTCGCCGTAAAATCAGTCCGTATTCTTTCATTATCGGATTCTCGAACAAATTGATGTGTCGGGAACAGTAGGTTGTTGGCCCAAGGTTCCCTATCCACCGGGATGGGGCTGCCATCTTAGGTATAGCTTCCGGGGAGTAGCATTTCATACTCAGCCGCTGGATGCCAGAACAGACGCTGTTGGAGTCGCACCTCCTTGGTGGACAGACGCTCGATCAGTCAGGTCAAATTTGTTTAAAGTCCCACCCAACACCAGGGCTAGGCTAGTGCGCTTTGAGCGGCACACGGTCGCTTTTGATAGGGCCTGCTTGGGGACACATGCAGCTTTTTATACAAGTTCAACAGAGCCCACTGTCAACGCACCCTATCACTCTAGCTGATGTCAGAAGGACAACAGTGCCCAGGCTGCACTACCAGCTAAGTACGCAACCCTTAGCTGGCGGTCAATTGTCATCGGAAGACCCGTGGAAGGGTGAGTATTGGAACTTGTTAGGCGCCCCTTCCCAGATGTTAACTCACCATTCCGCAGCCCAAATTTTGGATAATGAATGCCGCAAAGCCCGCAGCATTTTGAATAATGAATGAACAATTTTCAGAGAAATCCAACAGTTCAAGTATTTCACTTTGACCTAAAGTTCTCTCTTTGTTTTTCAAAAAAGTGTATTGCTGTTTCCAAATAATGTCATGAGTTATGAGTTTATCAATTTTTTCAATAAAATACTATACAAATTCATCTACAGGCTTTATAACTATTACACTATTACAATTAAATATCACTTCAGTTTCGTTTCGGCAGCATTGCCCGTTTTCAAAGCAATTATTTGTTTTTTTGTAAACTCAATTGTTTTTAAGTTACTTCGATACAAAAAGTCAAAGAAAATATAAACCCTTTTCAAATGTTGGTCCCCAATTATGTTAGATTATGCTCAATTCTAGGAACTTTTTTCAAATGGGCCTAATTGATTCTGACCTTGATTTTTGGAATGGCAATTGTGCGCTTAATTCAAACTATTTTGGTCAACTAATGCCCCCAACAGAAAGAATAGATTGCGATCTATCTGGTAGTAACGTCAGTGGAACAAAATAAGCTACATAGAGAGAGTATCAGGCGTTTCAAATTTCAAGGTCAAATACAGTTACGCCTATTTGAAAAAAGTTCCTAGAATTGCTTCTTAACAAATCGTTATACGTCCAAAATGTGTCGTTGGTTGATGATAGGCTGCTGAATCTATATTTGGCGCTGTAGGCATAAAACACGCTGATAAATTTTCACTCAATATGGACATGGAAAAAGTTTTTGTTAGAAAAACTTTTTTTCCTTAAATATGTCACAGGAACATTATTCCCAGAAAAGTTAGATAATTGAAATACCTATCTGCATAAAAAATTTCATCGAATCCTTAGATTAAGTTTTTTTGTAATATCGATTTTAATTTCTAAAACATTTTTTTTTCAGTACAGAAATCGGTTTTTTTATTTTTTGAACATTTTTCCAAAAAAAAACTTCTGGGAATTTCACGACAGTCCGCCATACAACACTTTTTTGTAGGTCTTGTCATTTTAGAGACACATCGATTTAAAAAAAAATCAATGAAAAAATTAGGACCTCATCAAATGTTACTCTTGACATTTTTTGGAAAACTGAGTATGTAGAGTGGCTTAGAAATACCATATCTTTATGCCCACCAAGTTTCATTCGATTCTGAGATGGTGCTGCCAGCTCCATATATAGAAGGGTTGGCGCGAAATTCGTCGAATATGGAATTCACCACAGTAAAATGTACACTCAGAAATTTAAAAAACCATCAATAGAATAAAGTCTATACTATTTTCTTATTTATGCGATTTATTTATTGATTAGTATAAAATGTATACTATCATAGAATAAAAAGTAAACTGACACCGATTAACGTGAAAGTATTTGCTCCACTGTATATGGTGTTGACAGTTTGCCCAGGGTTGTTACGACTACGCGGATTTCGCGATTTTCGCGGTTTTCGCGGATTTGGCGCGGATTTACATAACTATTTTAGGGTTTCGCGCGGATTTGGCGCGGATTTAGTTTTAGGTCGAAATTTCTAAAAAAATCTAAGGAAGAAGTTTTATGCCTATCTAGATGGGCTTAATTTCATTACAAACATTACAAAATGTTGTTGAGAATAAATTTACGTTTCAAGCTTATTAACATTATTTTTCGTATATGTCCAAGTCCTTATTTAATTACACTCTCAAGCATTATTTAAACAAATATTATGAGGAGTGATACTCCACTTGTTGTCATTTTAATCCATTCTAAAACACGACGCACACAAACCATGCCTATTGAAGGACATGAACGCCCATTTTCATCTTGTCAATTTCTTCGTAATTCCAAGATATTTGTCAGTTTCTGATTGGTTGTTTCTTTTACGATGAACCACTCAGCATATCATTTTTCAAAAGTCGTCAGGAATTCTTTCATAATATTGGAACATTTTATATTTCCTTTATAACATTCATCTAGTACGAATAAAGGTTTATACAACAATTGAAAACATAAACATATTCTGTGATTTAATGCAGATGCCTAATTTTAATAAGTTCTTCCGCAGAAAGTCGATCAAAAGTTAGAAGATAATTCTCAAAAGTTATTTCTGGCCTCTGGTGGGTTGATATTTTCGGTTAACTCCGGTGGTATTTCACAGGATTACCAACAGAAAACGAAGAAACTTCCTAAAGAAATTTCTACAAGGACCCCATGATGATCCTTGTATAAATTCCTTGCAAATAAATTTCCACAACGTAAAGAGGATTTCTGCAGCATTAAAAACCCGGAAAATTATTAAGATATTTTTGGAGGAATTTCCTGGAGCGTTGACCGCAGGAATGAATATAGAAAATCGGAAAGAATGCTGCCTTGAATTTACAAAAGAGTTATAGCGATGATCACAGATATGTCTTTAATAAGTGCTCAAAAATAGAACCGGGAGTTTTTTCGCAGGAAGTCACCAATCAATTTTTGCAAGAATTTCTTAAGCGATTTCCGTAGGATTTCATAAAGGGATTTCTGCAAGTAAGCTCTGTAGATATACCGCAGGTTATTTGTGGAGAATTTACTTGAACTCACGACAAAATTCACAAATGAATTACAAAATAATTTCCCAGGGGAATTTTTGTAAGAATACTCGGAGGAATTCCCACAGATGTTCTCGAAAGAATTTCCACAGACAATTTGGAGCAACTTCTGAACGTCAGCAGATCCAAGGGCAGTTGGATTTCTGCAAACATTTCCATGAAAATTTCCGGGAGAATTTCAGGAGGATGACCCGCAGAAATCTTTGGGATGAATCGGCGCTCGAAAGATGGATCGGAGTTATTAAATGAAATTCCAGTAAGAATGGTCAAAAAAAATTCTGCGTGAATTTTTAGAAAAGCTTGTTACAAGAATTGAAGTAGAAATGACGGACTAATTTCTGTTGGAGTTTACGCAAAATATTCTGCATATTTCCAAAGAAATTTCTTCTGAAATTTCTAAAAATATTCCTCTGGAATTTTTGAGGGAATTTACGCTTGATTCTGGGCTTAAAAATCAACGGAGCTTGAGCAACTATGTTAGATTTTGTATTATTTGTTTCTTGATATGAATTCAAATATTTGTTTCACAGAAGTTTTGTTTTGAAACGGAGCTTCATTGTCTAATTCCTCAATATCTAAGCAAGCAATTAATTACTTTAAAAGAAAAAGCGGTTTTGGCGGATATTTTAATATTTTTAATAAATTATGATCAAATCTGGCCTTAACATTCATTTGTAATCAACGTACTTTGTGCCCAATTTTATAAAGTACTATCAACAAAAAAACTGATAATAACAAAACATGCCATAGCCATCATCTAATCCAAAAAGCAATGCTTATGCAAATAGTTTTGACTGTTTTGTTCTTGTTCCCTTAGATTCAGTACTTCTAGTGGCCATTTAGAAGGGTTTTAATACTTACTGCCGGTTTATTAGTCCTATTAGCATTTTGATACAAACATATGTGGCAGTTTAAAATCATAATTGAAATCAGTAATAATTGTAAAAAAAGAACTTGAAGAGAAGACGCTCAATAAATTGTTATACAAAAATTGACTTTTAACGTGTATTTGCTTAGAATTTTGATCTAGATCGCGCGGATTTGGCGCGGAATGGATTTCATGTCGCGCGGAAATGGCGCGGAAAATATTTCAGGATCTTCGTAACAACCCTGAGTTTGCCTCTTTGCTTCCAGCTCCAGTTTGTGAAAAAAATTGTGGACGATCCGAAAACTTAAAAATAAAACTTGTCTTTTGCCTGTAAATAATCATTATATCAGGAATAACGCAAATAAATAGCATGAAAGGTAAGTTATTCTGCACAAATATTATCATACTATTCCATCATTTATTGGCATTCCGCAGAACATAACTTTGAAATTTTTCTTTGTAGGTAATGCCGGGCGGGAGGCCGGAAGATAAAAGATGCTGCTTCAGAAAACATGCATTGAGTTAAGCAGAACGCATTTTCATAAAATAGGACTACTAATACCGTGGCATAAGGCCAGTACATGCATGGTGCGCAAAAATGCTTCAGATCCCGAAACGCGGCGGATTCAATGGAAGCGGCAGTTTATGGGGAGCTATGTTTGTGCTTTAAGTATTCCTTTAAGAAAAATGTGATGATGTGGCCGAAAATTGTGTGATTCTGATATTTGTGTTGAAATTGTTTTCAGAAAATATGTTAACACGAAATAAAGTTTATCGAAGATCACTTTTCCATTTTCTTTCATTTCCACAAAGCGAAACAAAACAACTAATAAATGCAGAATCCATCTAAAATGCCAACCGAATGAGATAAAACTAATGTAGATTAAAGTCAACTTATACTATACGCCCAATAAATCAATGTTAAACTAACGCTGTATAGTGTGCACCTAAACGAAGGCGGGGTCAACCAGGCAAATAGCCAATTAGAATGACTTTTAAGGCTTCATGACATGTCATTCAGAATGGCTGCCTTGCTGCTTACCAACACAGTCAAACAATCACCCACCCCACCCACTCGGATACGCACCGATAATTTTAATTCATATACTGACTACATACCTGACCATCTTCTCACTAAAAAAGTAAATCTGGACTTAGTTCGAAGTTCAATCTACGCGGCAGTATGATGATATCATCACATAGCGCTAATTTAGGGAAGATATATAAGCAAGTGAACAAAGTGAAAAAAATCCCCCCAGTAACGCACCATGCCAACGACGTCGCCGGTTTCAACACTCTGCACGTCGTCGGTAGCGTCGTATGCAAGCAATCAGCAACAGACAGTGATGTCGATATGAACTATTGTGGAATCATAGCGGCAACATGTAAAATATCTATAGAATTAATCAATCTTTTCCTAACGCATTATGTATTGATGCAGTAATAATATCTTATTGAATCTGTTTTGAAGTGCATTGTAAAAATGAAAAAATCGGACCAAAAAGTGATCGTGTTATTGGTGTGTTTGAGCAGCTGGCAACAACGGTTTAAGATGTAAACATAAACAGCCAGCATCGTGAAAACAAAATTCATAAATATTCATCTAAACCAAAGAAAAACTGATGCTTTTCTGACAAATTCCATCAGTTAATCTCATCCTTAGATTGTATTGATTAATACTGCGTCTAAATTGGGCTGAATTCTTCCGAATACGTGCAATGTTTACTGTTGTCAGATGTTAACAAAAAATGAATCCCACGTGTTTGCTTACTGAATTGGTATTGGAAGTTTCCACCACTACAAATCCATAATTCAAGACAAAATTTTCAAAACGACTTATCTGCTTTTGTAAACAAAGATTCAAACGACGATTTGACAAATCTGATAGCTCTCCCACGCAAACCAACACCATCAATAGGTAGATGGAGGACTCCGCTACCTGTTGATGGTGTTGGTTTCCGTGGGAGAGCTATCAGATTCATCAAATCGTCGTTTGAATCTTTGTTTACGAAAGCAGATAAGTCGTTTTGAAAATTTTGTCTTGAATTGATGATTTTTATGACACAATCACATATAAATTTGAGTGTCACAACGCTTCACCTTAATCTATATAGTATACACGGACAAATAAATCAACCCAAACTTTGAGTTCAATATACGCACTATTGAGAATATCGCAGAAAAAAATTACCCAAATTTGGGTAGTTTTCCCTTTCTTTCCCATGATTGCTATCAAAAATAGAGCAAGATGCAAACACCTCACCGAGGTTGCTCAACCCAATAACCCAAATTTAAGTAAATTCAATATTCTCTATTTTGGGTTGATCAAGGTCCGCTTTGGATAAATTAAACTCAGCTTTGGGTAAATTGTTTACACGGAATTAAAGACACACTACCTAGTGTCAGATAGGGGCCCTCCTTAGCCGTGCGGAAAGACGCGCGGCTACAAAGCAAGACCATGCTGAGGGTGGCTGGGTTCGATTCCCGGTGCCGGTCTAGGCAATTTTCGGATTGGAAATTGCCTCGACTTCCCTGGGCATTAGGTATCATCGTGTTAGCCTCATGATATACGAATGCAAAATGGTAACTTGGCTAAGAAACCTCGCAGTTAATAACTGTGGAAGTGCTTAATGAACACTAAGCTGCGAGGCGGCTCTGTCCCAGTTTAGGGATGTAATGCCAATAAGAAGAAGAAGACCTAGTGTCAGAAAAGTCATTTTACTCAAATTTGGGTTATTGGCCCAAACCACGGTTTTGAGTGCAAACAACCCACTTTTGGGTAGTTTTGATTTTCAGTGTATGGCGTATTATGTGATGAATATAGATAGTGGAATATATAGATGAGCGAAGATAAATCCTCTGTCTCCAAACGGACTGTCAAACGTGTCTCCAAACGAGCATGACGTCACGATTTCAATGGAAATGTTAAGGGCTGTGACGTCATATGCGCGTGTGCACGGGCAAAAAAATCGACTCAGCCATGCATTCGCTCATCTATAGATTCTACTATCTATAGTGATGAAGTCTTTCAGTCTATAATGGAACGTACACACGGTCAAGCAGTTTGACCAACATTGACTCCACCTCTCGTTTATTCAAACATCCATCAAGTTTTACCAACAGCGGCACGAACAATCAATTTATTCGACTAACAATATCACACACGAACGACCGAAGCGCCAACCTGAGCACCAACCATCAAAAAATATATGGGGGTTTGTGCAACTTCACTACAAATGCTCAAACATGTTCGGCGAACCTTGACTCCACCCCCGACAACTCAAACCAAAATCAAACCGTTTTAATTTTTTCCAACCGAGCCGCCAACTGTCAAATGGTTGTTCGAACAACTTCACACACGTTCAAACAAAGCAGCAACCGAAGCGTTTTCCAGGGGGCGGAGTCAATGTTCGTCAAACTGCTTGACTGGTGTGTACGTAGCATAAGGCAGAAGCGGTAGTCACTAGAGGGAGATCGAAGCAAACCTTGACGCGAGTTGACGTTTAAAAATTTTGCAGGAGCAAAATTTCTCAAATATTTTATTTCATGAAGGATCTGATCCATATAATATATCCAGTACCAAAGGGAAGACCTGATACCAAAAAATCAAATCTCGAAGCATGAGTCCCGCAATGGTACCACATCTGAAAGCCTCCGTTTCCTCTTCGGAAAACCACCGGTTACGGTTACGGAACACCTTACGAATATATCCACAAAAATACCAAACCAGCTAGCAGTTGACCTCGCCCGCCGTTGTTCCTAGGCAGCGATCGAATCAGATAAAAATCGGTCAGAAGTTGGACCAAATATGCGAAGCGTATCGTCCATGTCAGTATATCCACTCGACTCGGACAAGATGCCTATCGTTGAAAGTCTACCAAGAAAGTAATTCATCAGGAAGTGAAGACGGATGTGAATAAAACTACCATAGAAGATTTGGCCGGCGCTCAGTGGTTATTCGACCTATGGCTGGTAGGTTCTCGATTTTCAGTAAGTAAGGAATGGTGATTTGGTAAGTGATTTTCCATCAAATATTCTTCCGAAAAAAGTCTCCATTTATAATATACATCAGTCTATGTATACTTGAGAACCGCAATGTCGAAATGTTATTTACTTGGTCTGTTTATCATGGCCTAAATCGGTTTAGAAACGAACACCATCTTTATAAATGCAAATGTAATATTCTGAGCAGGATAGGTCAGCGAATCGGATTCATTTTCGCTTTAATATTCATCGTCAAAGATGTTTCTGAGGATGGCAACAGTGCCACAGAATGAATACAGATGATTCGGAGAGTGAATAATAACATAATAACTTCATTGAAAATGTTATGAAATCAATTATGAAATAATAGAATTGGTTCGAAAATAAATGCAAAACCCTGATTAATAAATTGATGCTGCCTTTCTCGTGCATTGTGAGAGTAGTACTTTGGAAGATTTTATGTTAAGTGTTAAAAGTGTTAATGTATTTTACCATTGTGTTCAGAAATAATCAAACCAGTTAGTGTTTGCTAGAATGTTCTGGATAAAAGCATGACTGGCGGTTGTAGGAGCAAATGCTGTACATTTTCAAGCTCCGTAAAAACCATAACTTGAGCAAGGTTTCCTGAAAGGCGAACAGCTGCAAGCCCGAAGCTATCTTATTACTAAGGAAACGAGTTGTAGAATGGAATAAAAATTTGGTAAGAAATTTCATCAGCCCCCTTTCTCAAAGAAAACACGAAAGAGATTGACCGGATGCCAGAAATAGTATAAGATATCACATAATCGTTTATTTCCGTGATTACTAATATAACCTAATTTTGCGTAGTGGAGATTTTTTTTGCTACTTCACTGTAATTCAAATATCATTTCTCTGGAAATCTTTCTTTCAATTTTTCTTTCGAAAAGTTGAGCTCTTAAAGCGCTCTAATATATTTTACAATCTTTACACGCATGTGCACATCCCGCTGTTCTATTGTTCAGTAAAACTCAATAGAAATGCAATTTTTTTATGGAAATAGAACAGAATCTACCATCTTAAGTATTTGTAATATGAATCCAAACAGTATTGCTATTTTCCACTCGCAATGGACGTTGAAGTGTGTTAGTGAAGATTATTTCTCTAACCCTAATTTTAATGTTATTTAATGCTTCAAGTATCTGGATAGTTCTTTATGAGGATATGTGTATGTAAGTTAATTAAGAATAAGCACCAGTTGTACGGGTCTAGTGAAACAAGATGATCAAATAAATTTGTTTATGCATCATATGAAAATGTGACAGCATCATACACTTTGCGTTAGTTTTTATGTGTAAGAATGTAAATATACTCTTTTTACTGTGTTTTTATTTTTTTGGTTACACATATATTTTTTATTTTTTACTTTTTTGCTTTTACAATTCATCAATTGTAAGGGAGGTCGGATTTTTTCTTTTTTGGAAGGGATGTTGTTTTTGATGCACATAGTTGGGTTTGCCATTGGAGGGTGTTTTTTATGAGGTGTGCGAGGGAGAGTTCGGCTGCTGGTGGGACTTGAACCCGCACTATTCCATTAAGAACACGGACGTATTACCAATTATACAACAGCTGCCCTTGCGAGAAAGCTGTCCCATAACCAGCTAATAACGGTGGCATATGAGTCAATTCCCCGTATCCATCGAATTCTACTTTAGCAATATTTCACATCTTTTCTCTCTACCCAACTATGTGTATCGAAATTGAACAACAGTCGATCGCGTTTGAATCACAAACATGTGCTTCTGCCTGTCGTATTGAGGCGGGTTTGCTTCTGCTACGACAATAGAGGCTTGTTTGCAGCCGTTTGATCATTTATTCATCCAGTTAGAATTCATTTGTTGATCAAAATCATTATCATATTAGGGGGGAAGGGGAATTTAATTTCTTTTTGCTCTTTCTTCGTTTCAGAGAGCGAGCAAAGGCGCTTAAACCTAGGCTATTAGCCAGGGCAAGGCTAATACCTTCGCCCCATCCGAGGAAAATCATCGGCAAGGATAATGGAGTGACATAAATTTCTTAGCAAAGTCACTCCCAACGTATTTCCACAAATTTTCTATCATTTGCTTATAATGATACTCCTAAACCACATACCCTACCCACCATCCAATTCCTTGACATCTATGAGGGCGTCGGTGAGTCGCTGGCCTCTCGTTAAGTAGATGTCATATCATCATTTCCTTCCCTTTCTTAGTAACGGAGAAGATGGGCGTGGCCGGCAATGATAGCATATTTGAGGTTATGGCTTTCAGTCTTCTTATGCTCAAAAACGGGTTCTACGTTTTTATCCGACGTTTCGGTTACATATATTGTACCTTTATCAAGGAGTTAACTAAGTCCCGTTTTATTGTTACATTGTCTTAGCATAGAATGTTTTGTCACAACTTTATGTTAAATCGCCCCCTCTATTTTTCGGTAGGGGCTGCGAAATTGAATTTATCCGGGCACCAGGAACTATCGTGTAGTACGTTTTTAGCGCCACGTTTTTGAGCATAAGAAGACTGAAAGGCAATGATAGCTTTCATGTTTTATCATTTTGGACCCCCAATTGGATTTCCATTGGTAAGAAAGGTAAAGAATATACATGACAACTATCAGTATGCAATCTACGAAATACTCCGTTACAACGCAACGCAACGAAACGCAACGCAACGCATAAGGCAGAAGCGGTAGTCACTAGACTGCCGAGCTCGTCTCCGGCTCGACTGCCGAGCTGAGAAATGAAATAAGGATATCGCAGATATATGCGAATATGAAACAGTTTACACACTTAAAATAAATCGCCGAATTCGGTAAAATTTTACCGAAATCTCAACAGCAGAACTGTTCGGTAAATAATTTAACTGATTTTCGGTGATTTTGACAGTTGAGCAATGGAAAAAATTACAAAAAATCTGTAAAATAAATTACCGAACAGTTCTGCTGTTGAGATTTCGGTAAAATTTACCGAATACGGTGAAATGGGGTAAGTGTGTATGATTATTGTAGCAAAGCTTATGAGAAGAAAAAAATTGAAAGATTCTAAGAGTTTATTGGAATATGTAGGATAGTTACGTACGTTTTTAAAAAACACTTTAATAAAGATTTAAAAAAAATATGGTTAATAATAACAGTGAGAATTTACGTTAAAGCATTTGATTATGATTATGTATTTAGAGATGAGAGGAAATTTATAAAATTCACATTTAAATAACAGACCCTAGTTGTAAATTTTTTTCTTGAGGCTTGGTATTTTTTTTTTGAAAATTTTCAGTTTGATGAATTTTTGTTAATATTTGCAAAAAATCTTATTGTAAATGTAATTACGATAAATGTTTTAGGGGCTATTAAAATACTACCTCATTTGATTTTATTATAATAACCGTAGAAGATATGGTGTTATTTTTATTTAGAGACTTCTATTTTCAAATAAATAATAATCAATAAAAAACGCATGGTAGCTGTACAAACACGTTCAAGTCAACGAGAAGTTTGCTATCCGGTAATGGAATGAGCTTTTACAATAATTAAAATTTACACTATTTGTAAAAGGGATCTTTTTCTTTTACTAAATAGTATTTTTCTAATTTTGCTAGAAACTATTTTTATTATAATGCGATCATCTTTCTAGCAAGATATATAAGAAATAGAAATAAAGAATTATACGGAAAAATGCCTGATGGCGTTATATATAGGAGAGAATTATTTTCCGAAAACAAAAACGAAAACAAAAATAATAACTTTTAAAATATTTACAGGTTTAGATATAATAGTTTATACTAAGTAGATGTATAAGGAATAAATAAATGCAAATTATACTCATTCCTGATCCAAAGCAAGAGAGAATTCTATTCCTAAGGCAAGCTGTGTAAAGCACCGTCAAGCCAAAATCCATAATCCACTGATAAATAATTCGTAACAGGAATCCAATGTACCATTCTCAAAAGCACATCAGTTTTTATATCAGTAAGTATATAAAAAAAGAAATTGTGGGATTTCATATACGGATTCAAATTTCGTTTTAAACCTTAGTTCACTTAAGATGATATTATGTAATTTTGCTGAAGCATACTTATATTGTCTTGTCATGGTTTTATAGTATTGGCAAAGTCAAAATTAGAAAATGAATGCTTAGATTTATTTTTTATTTAGTGGGAACTCATATGTATCCACATCTGCCAGCGTATACGCAGATAGAGAATTGATATTACTAGACTAACATTTGAAAAGGCATATCAGCCAAAATGTATTCTTCTTATTCTTCGTCTCGTATATAGCATACAGGCTTCGGAATTCTCACCATATGAATAAAAATCTGCGATTAATCCATTGCGGAGTATGATTTTTCATGGTCCCCTGTGAGGAAGTATTCTCACACAACATTTTTATCCGGATAGAATGGAGGGTGATAAATTCGTGAGCGCGGATCGCCGGATAATTTAATTTTAATCCACAAATTTTCCTTCTCGTCACATCAGATAAATTTTCTAACATATTTACAAAAATTTAGGACTCGCCACGGATTCGAACCCAAACATTTAAATGTTTAGAACAACCACTCAAAACCACACCTCCACATGAATTGATTGAAAGGATGGGAAAAACTGCTGCATTGAACCTTCTGCTTATCGTGCGCATCATCAGATTCAAACAACTTGAGAGGCAAAGTGCTCTATTGATTTTCGCGAAGCATGGGAAGGAGGATAAAATTTTCACTCATCGCAGCCGAGTTTATCGCTAATTTATCCGGATAAATGCATGGTGGAGTGATCATGTTGTCGCGTGAGGAGTGAGAACTGAACCCTGATAGCATCTTGCTCACTAGAAGAATCCTGTAATTTCAAAATGCACGAAGATATGTATTTCTAGATTTAATTTACAGACCCATAGTACAATCAGCTCGACAAACTGAGCTATTGCCTGTGTGTCCTTGGCATATGAGAACAGCTAGCAGAGAGCTGAAAGCAATCTTAAGAAAGAACTTTCAGCAATTTTAATGATTTTTCAACCTGTTCTGGATTTTTGTAAATTCCATGCGCAGATCTAGAAATGTCCACAACTGCCAATGTTCCATATATTGTGCAAATAGTCAAAAATAGCTTATTAGCTTGATTGACTGTACACATCGTAGTTGCTAATCATGATTGGCCGAGAAACAGCAAATATGCAACAGCTCATCACTTAAATAATATTCTTGGGATACAAAAAGTTATCCTTATTGTATACTTGCTTCGGAGTTTCCAACTCATGATCATATATATTGTGCAAATAGTAAAAAATATCACAAAATTTTAATTTGAATCCTGAGACACTGAAGACGTTTTATAGAAGAAAACTACATGAATTTGTCGACTAAGAATGGGTTATGTAGTAAGCGTTAGGAATATTGTAAACTTAAAACCTTACGATTTTGACTTCGGCGCAGCCAAAATTTTGATAATATAAAGTATGGTTTAAGTTTAAATTTGTTCCGAAATCTCGGAATCCGTAAATTTCGTTAGAAGCTAGTTTTTTCTAGCGAAATTTTGTAAATTTACGAAACGAAACGAAATCAAGAAATCAGATTTCGCATGCTCAAATTCATGAAATTCCGCGGAATTTCATTTCGAACCACCTGAAACGAAATTTTTGAAATACCGCATATACTTATTCTGTAGATTTTTCACCCTGATATATTTCTAATTTTAATAATTTATCAAGAGAAGTATTCTACACGACGAAAATATTATCTAATTATGGATTTCGTGATAAATTTCACTGAATTGAAAATGCTTCTTTCCAATATGGCCACTGAATTCTGATCAGAAAATGTTGTCTATTTTACACCTTTATAAACTTTACAATGCAAATTCATTCGGTTTTTCTTGACCACATTATGACCAAAAATTGTGGCTTTTATCAGCCTTGAAAATAGACTTATTGCGCTCTTTCATTACAACCGTAGAGCAGCTCATAAAATCAAATTGCATTTGACGTTTGAAGCTTTTTCAGAAAATTTATGAGAGGTTTATTGATAGTAATAAGAGTTCCAATAAAACTGAGCAACTAGCCAGGTGATTGCTATCATAACCGACATAAGAATTAAATAACCAATGCTTGGGAATTGTTATTGGATATTTTCTCCACACATTCTGCATCTTCTTCTGTTTTCTTTATTGGCATTACATCCCACTGGGACATTGATGCCTCGCAGCTTAGTGGTTCTTAGCACTTCCACAGTTATTAACTTCGAGGTTTCAGCCAAGGTACAATTTTTCGATATCATGAGGCTAAACGATGAAATTTGCTTAGCGCGGCACTGGAATCGAACCCAGCCACCCTCAGCATGGTCTTGCTTTGTGGCCGCGCGTCTTCACCATAGGCTAAGGAGGATTCTCATTCCATATCTAATAGATTATCTATATTCGTAGAAAAGACTTCTAGGGTACAAGCAATGTATTTCGCCACCCAAAACGCACGTTTGTCACATGTTGTCGCAAAATGCAAACCATTCTGAATATTCTGTAAATTTCGGAATTATGAGATAAAACAAATTATTTTTAGTAATTTTGACCATAAATTATTCCTATTTCATAGAAACATGCCTTTTGTTGCAAGTATTTTGATTTAATTTCGCCACACGTGTCTAGTTTTGCAGCCCCCGTGATCGATCTAATATTGGCCAATTGTTGTTGCTCTGTTGAAACGAACGTTTCTAACAGATATTGAACCATTAACGCCTCGGAGCTTAGGCAACGCTTAGGCGAAAATTACATGTTAGTTCTCGAAACAATCAAAGGAATTTTGCCAGTGGCTATAATTAAAATCACGAAATTTGATGTGCTATATTAACTAATTTAAGATAAAACATGAACTATTTTATATCAAAACATTAATAATCGAATTGTATTAATAGTGTACGTATATTGTCCTTAGTTTGAGATTTAATCAGTTTCGCATATGTTTACTTTTCCTGTTATTCAATCGGACAAAAGTATCTTGGCATCGAGACTACTTTTTTCAGTTGAATTCGGAGGCGTTCTGGCACATTGAGAGTTGACGTAAAGTCAATGTCAACTTCTTCCCGAACAGCCAAGATAGCTGTGGTGTCGGCAGCCTGTTATCTGGCTAAGAATAACCACGGATTGCCTGTTCCGGTGGTAGAAGTCCACCATACAGGTGACCCCAAATTCTGGTGTGATGCGGTTTATGCTTATCGTGCCTACGAATGAATGGTTAGGGAGTCTAAAAGAGCCAACTGCTAACGGAGCCTGTGAAGCACCAGGCACCCTTCACAGTATCTAGCCCTTACTGCGCTAACTCGAGCTATGGCGTAGTTGATCTTTGCTTCTGAAATAATCGGCTACTCTTATTCAATCTCAACTTGAGGTTAAATAAGGGTGGATTATGAGCATGTTTTATTTAGTTTTTCAACAAATTGTCACCTATATGGATTCGCTTTATGCGTTATACACACTGTACTCTGTGTTTCGTCTTCGACTTTCTTGATAAGATACTACGAGCATCGTTGTGTTCATATTAATCGAAGTTGTGGAGTGCATTATCTTAATTTGCAATGGCTTCAGTTAAGATAACTCAAATCAATCTTCAGCATAAAAGAACAGCAACGATTAATCTTGTAGACTTATGCAAAATGGCAAATCCAAGTGGCTTTGGTGCAGGAACCCATTTTCGCAAGGTAGCTTCACCTAGGTAACCTAGTGAACCCGGTTTTGCTGCTTTCAGTAAAGAAATGGCAAACCTCGATCAATGCCGCGCATGTGCTTGTTAACAATGCTATTGTTGTACACTTATCTCGAACTAACAACCAGAGATGTATGTGCTGTCACAATTGATGCAACTGGGAACCCCGTCAGGAAATACGTCTATTGTTCGGTTTATTACACATGATGAACCATCCCTACGGATGCTTTCAAACGAGTTGTCATATATTGCACTTCAAAAGGCCTTCCGCTAATTGTCGGCAGTGATGCTAATGCTCATCACATCATCTGGGTAGCTCGGATATCAATCTGAGAGGCTCCAGCTTGATGGAATACTTAAGTAGTACCGAACTTAGTTTTACTTAACATAGGCAATCGCCCAACCTTTATGGTATCTATAGAGCAGAAGTGTTACATAACCTTTGCTCCAATAGAATCAGTCACGAATTGACGAATTGGCATGTGTCAGATGAGGAATCGATATCTGACCATCGCTACATCTACTTTGATCATTTGAATGCTTCGCAGACCTTTGGTTTTTGAAATCCTGTTCAACAAACTGGGATCTTTACACAGAGTTGTTCTCACCAAATTTCATGGATATCTCCAATAGAAACTCCTACCGACTTGGATGATGCAGTTGATACTACAACGTTGCACATCGTGGAAGCTTAAGAAGCTGCCCTTTACGTTCTGTAAAACCTCAAGAGGAACCCTTGGTGGAATTCCGATTTGGCTAAGCAAGGAAGCAGCAGGAGTTGGAACAGACGCCATTCAGCAGGGACGGATTCTTTCAAGTTGGCTCGCAAAGCTTACAAGAAGGCTCTACGATCTGCTGAACGATCCGGCTGGAAAACCTTTGTGCAAATGTTTCAATTTGAGTGAAGCCAGTCGATTGAATAAAAATTTGCAGATCCAAGGATTTCCGTTCGAAATTGCAAGCAATGGCGACTACACTTCTTCTGATGAAGAATCGTTAGAGCACTTATTTGATACGCACTTCCCTGATCTGATATAACATCTTCGGATGATCCTGATGTCTTTTCATGAGCTATGGGTCTTGGGCTCAAGCACGTAGAATCATAACTACTGAATCGATTCAATGGGCACTTAACAGTTTTGCTTCACAAATCTCCAGGGAGGATGGATTTATCCTGTTCTACTTCAGAGAGGTTTTGAACATATCAAACATGTTTTGAAAAAGCTTTAGTATGCAGTTTTGCTACTGGGATATTCCATAACCTGCGGGATGTCACTGTAAAGTTTATCCCAAAGGAGGACGTGCTTCGTATGAAGAAGCAAAGAGTTTTAGACCCATCAGTCTGACCTCATTTCTTCTGAAATGCTTAGAACGTATTATCGATCATCACATTCGATGACTGTTTGGCAAACATGCCCTTCATGTTAATCAACATGCTTACCAATCTGGAAAGTCCACGTGACTCTTCTACACAAGGTTGTGTACGATATCGAGAAAGCATTCGCTCAAAAGCAAATGCTTGGGTGCTTTTAGATATTGAAGGTGCTTGACAACGTGTCTTTCGATGCGATATTGGAAGCCGCACGTTGTCATGGGCTACCTAATATTATTACCAAATGGATTCACCAGATGCTTAAAACCGACATCTCTACTCGACATTACGTCAAGCAGCGATTAGAAATTATGTCTGCGGATGCCTCAAGGGGAGTATTATTCCACTTTTGTGAATCTCGTTGCAGATACGCTATTGAGGTTACTCAAAATGGCGGTTTTCCTACCATGGATTTGCTGACGACTATCTTACATTGATAGTGGGTTTGTGCATTACTACCTTATTCGACCTGATGCAAAATGCCTTCAGGTAGTTGAAAGTTGGTGTCGCCAATATGGCCTTTCGGTCAATCCGAATAAAACATCTATTGTTCTTTTCACGGAAAACGTAATCATGGTATTCTCCATTACATCTTTTTGGTTCTGAATCAATGTAACTGATCAAGCAAAGTATGTGGGTCTAATTTTGATTCAAAGCTTTCCTGGACTCCTAACATTGAGTTCAGAATCAAAAGGCGGTATGACTTTCGGCCAATGCCGACGAACTTGTAAAACTTGGGGTCTTAAACCCAAATATATCAAATGGATTTATACAACAGTTGTCTGACCAATTTTGGCTTATGGATGTCTTGTGGTGGCAAAAGGGGGGAGGACATCAGTTCAAATTAGGCCATCTTCAAAGGATGCCTAATGGCAATGACTGGTGCGTTCTCTTCAACTCCCACGGCTGCTCTCGAAGTTCTCTTCGACGTGGCCCACTACACATACATCTCAAACAAGAAGCATTTTCTTGTACTTCCATGGGTACTGGTTTATGGAAGAGAATCCTGTAAACCGCAGTTCTACACACACTTCGTTGTTACGCTTATGGTTAATTGGGACAAAATTGTCCTTTCTCCAAGTGATCTCCACACGTTAGTAGTTTTCCTTAGGACATTTTCAACAATTCTCGCGGATGAGTGGACATCTGGCTATTTGAGAGAAGTATGTCGGACAGCATTGTTTGTTACACTGACGGCTCCTCCTCGAGTAGGTAGAGCAGGTGCAGGTCTATTCGCGTGAGCTGAGATTGAACAGTCACACTCACTGGGTACACACTGCACGTCTTTCAAGCGGAAATATTTGCCATCATTGTGGAGTGCAACTGCACTGCAGCAACGCATTATGGGCAAAGTAATATACTTCTGTTCAGATAGCCAAGCAGCCATTAAAGCCTCGCCTCGGCCAACTCAAGGTCGAAGTTAGTAATCGCATGTCGAACTCAAATTGAGGAACTGAATTCAGTAAATACTTTACACCTTATATGGGTACCGGCCATTCTTCCATAGCTGGAAACGAATTGGCTGATGAGTTAGCTCGTAATGGAGCATCGCATGACTTTATTGGTCCTGAGCCAGCTATTCCAATATCCAAGTGTTGGGTGAAGCTTTTGATCAACTCTGGGCTGTCACTCAGCACAAATGGCATTGGAGTAGTCTGGATCATGTCATCAAACAAAATTTACATCCGGGCCATCTCCGGTAGTAGCAAGCTATTTAGCTAATCTGTTCAAACAGAATTGCAGTGTCTTAGTCAAGGCCTTGACAGGTCACTTGCCGACTGAACTATCACATGGCAATATTCAAGCGTTGAATCATCTGTTTGTGAAGTGAATCCGATTATAGAACTTCTTATCATCTAATATGTAACTGCCCAGTCTATGCACAATTGCGCTCCAAATATTTGGTAAACACTTTTCTTAGTGAATTTGACTCAGAAACCTGAACCTTCAGAGTATTCTGTTGTTCATAACCGTTGTGGTAAGGAGCTATAAGCTCTTGTACGCTAATGCGTTATGCCCTCTCAAGGGCCCTTTTCCAAACATTCCTTTGTTCTCCCATCCACATTCCTTTCCTTTTGTTCACTTCCTTTCCGTCAGGTGTGATGAAAAAGGTATAAGCGATGGCACAATCTCCAAATTGAGGTGAACGTGCCCTGAGCCGACGTTCTGATACCTGATACCTGATACCTGCTCTGTTGAAACGAACGTTTCTAACAGATATTGAATCCATTAACGCCCGGAGCTTAGGCAACGCTTAGGCGAAAATTATATGTTTAGTTCTCGAAACAATCAAAGAATTTTGCCAGTGGCTATAATTAAAATCACGAAATTTGATGTGCTATATTAACTAATTTAAGATAAAAACATGAACTATTTTATATCAAAACATTAATAATCGAATTGTATTAATAGTGTACGTATATTGTCCTTAGTTTGAGATTTAATCAGTTTGCATATGTTTACTTTTCCTGTTATTCAATCGGACAAAAGTATCTTGGCATCGAGACTACTTTTTTCAGTTGCATTTTCATCAGAAATCAATGATTTATAATAAGAAAACATTTTAGTTTATACTATGGATGCTTACTGAGCCTGTATAATTGTTAAATATAAAGAGGCAAAATATTGCACTAAATCATTTAAAAAAACCTATTTGTTTTATCAAGGTGGCGAAATAAAGTACATCTACCCTATAAAGATTAGATAAGAATAATTTTGATTGCCATTGTTACCCATTCCAAATTAAACCGAGTTGATTCATAGCTGTTCAATATAAAATGTATTTTCAAATTGTGATGAAGCGTAAATTTGTTTCAAAGTTAGTAGTTCCGACATGAGCATTGATCATCCAGGTAAAATAGACTACTTTTACTACATGATTTGTTGGAAAGATAATGATTATCATTTTTCACAGGAATTATTTGTGATGTCTGTGAATGTAGCAACCTTATTGGCATGCGCTTTGTTTGTTTAGTGTTATGATTACGACTTATGCGGAAATTGTCACGATGGCCGGAAGTTCAATAAGGAGCATGCACCATATCATCCCATGCAGGCACTGTTTAAAGAGCGATGTTCTGAAAGTGTAGACGGGATCAACAAACGAGATTCGCATTCTCTGCTGTCCCTACTGTGTGATAAGATTTTCAAGCGTCAATCTTATTGCGCACTGGAACGGTACCATAGCGAAGGAGGATTTGTAGTGGATGCCCGATATGTCTCTGTATCAGGTAAAGTATGCTTACCCCTGGCCTATGTTTTAGGAACCATGCCACAGCATGCATCTATACATAGAGAATGTTATACTCCAGGACACAGAGGCACAATCCTCCGTTACATCGAATGTGCCATATGCGTCGAAAATATTACAGCTACAGATGACACAACTCATTTGGCTTGTTTTCATAAGTTTCATACCGAATGCGGCCTGGATTCTGAAGTAATCCCATATGCCCACTATGCAGATCCCCAGTAAATGAATTTCACTAATGTAAAAGGCGAAAAGAAACACTTTGTACAATTAGTATATTAAATCAATACAGTTTGTCTAATGTGGGTTCCTTTTTCGTTATAGGCATTATATTATTTGAAAAATGTACTGTATAATTTTATTTAAATCAAACTGGTAATTTTGCTGAGCCTTTAACAATAAAACATTTTTTATAAAAATAATGAAAAGGCAAAACCGAATGCTGATTTTATTTAATGCTAAACGGAGAATATCTTGATCTAATTGAATCGAAGCAGTTTCAACTGAGACGTAGACAAAACTTTTTAACAGCGATGACAATTTCAATGATTTTAAAAATCACTTGTTATAAAACGAGTTTGTACCTTCCCATTTGATTCCACCACTTGATTGTACCTTGACAGATACGTATTGACCTCAACACTATTTATATTCTGCGAACATTTTCAAGTCGAGCGGCATGAGACACTTTTAGGGCAGCAGGGACTATGTCCAAGGGCTTGACGATCCTCCCAGGCCATTCAGGAGGGGGGTTTAACAGGGCCCCTGTTAAACCTCTATAAAAAGCCACATGTATCCGCAAGTAGGGCTCCGCCAAAGCGACCGTGTGCCCTCAAAGCACACAAGCCCAAGTCCTGGTGTTAGGTGGAACGCTAAACAGCCCTAAACGGCCCTCCGACGAGACAGGAGGTTTGCGTAGCCCAATAAGCCGCCTTTAAAACAAACCATTACGGACGAATAGAAGAATACGACATGATACAATCGGCAACGACCTAGGCGACGAATAAAGGATCACGATTGGTAGCTTGAACATGAACCGTAAGTTTAGGCTTCGCAGGTTACGACAGGATAATCTACGATGAATTACATCCCCGCAACTTCGACATCGTAGTGCTGCAGGAAATCTGCAGGACAGGACAGAAAGTGTGAAAGTGCATCAAGCGGCTACCTTCTACCAAAGTTGTAGCACCACCAACGAGCTGGGAACCGGCTCCATAGTGCTGGTAAGATGCATCGTGTGATTGGGCAGCCAATCAACGCAAGGATGTGCGTTGAGGATTAGCGGCCGTTTCTTCAACTATAGCATCATCAACGTGCACTGGCCACACGAAGGAGACCCGACGACGAGAGAGAAGCGTTCTATGCGCAGCTGGAGCAGACATACGATGGATGCCCACTGCGGGACGTCAAAATCGTCATCGCGACACGAACGCTCAGGTAGGAAGGAGGTCATCAGACCGGATAGTCTGCATACCGTATCGAACGACAACGGCCAACGATGCTAAGAATATCCACAAGGCCACATGGAAATCACCTAATCAAGTAACGGAAACCAAATCGACCACGTTCTAATCGACGGTAAATTCTTCTTCGACATCACGAACGTACGCATTTACACAGTGCGAATATTGAACTCGACCTCTACCTCGTTGCAGTATGCCTGCGCTCAAAACTCGACGGCGATCAACACGCGTCGGAGTTGTCCGCGCGGCTAAACATTGGGCGGCTACAAGACGGTAGACAGCCCAAGACCACGCGCAGCAGCTGGAAGTGGCACTCCAACGGAAGAGAGCTAGGCGCAGCATCTCTTGAAGATGGCTGGAGAGATATCGATCCGCCATTGAAGCACCGCAACCGCTGCACTAGGCACGGTGGCTCCGGATCAGAGAAACGACTGGTATGACGATGAATGTTAGCAGTTTGGTTGTGTACACCGCACAAGGGCGAACGAGGTACGATAAACGGGCGCGGAACAGAAAACCCGATTTTCCGGAGGAAAAGCGCCAGCAGGAAGATCGTGACCGTGAAGAGACGGAGGAACTGTACCGCGCTAATAACACACGAAAGTTCATGAGAAGTTGTAAGAACATAAACGGACCCTTCTTACAAACGAGCGTAAGGTGATCCAAAGGTATGGCACAAGGAAGAGCACCTGAATGGCGATATGACAGACAACGGTGGCGGTATGGTAATTAACCTAGTAGCAAACAAAAAGCCTCTGGAGTTGGCCAACTACCAGGAGAGCTGATCAAACACGGTGGTGAGGCACTGGCTAGAGGGCTGCTACTAGGTGATTACCAAGGTTTGGGAAGATGAGGTTCTGCGCAGTAGAGTACACCGAAAACAACGATTCTGTTGATGTTTCAGGTGGAACTTGTTGAACTTTTTCAGAGCTCCAAATTACTTTAAGCTCAACAATGTCCATAGATTAATATTTCAACGAAGGTAAATTTCTGTTTCTAGCATACAAGGTCTAACTTAACTGAGTTTTGTTTCAATAATAAAATTTTTCTAATATAAGATATTTAATTTACGAATGTTGGTTTTATACAATAGAAAACTGGTGGACATTTTTATGAACCTTGTTATTTTAGGGAAATTTCTGATTGATTTATGTCCAAACATCCATATAAATTTTAAGCATTTCGATAGATGTGACTTCCAGAGAAAGTGAATGTTTGTGTCTTGTCTAGTCGTGTTTCGCCGTGGCCTGTCGTCGAAATTTAGTTTTGCTTTGTGGAAGAACTTCAGTTGCTATCGGGCAAGTAACAGAGTACTGCACGTCCGTTCGGTTGTTGTCTAAAACGTTCTCCTCCATTTTCATATGCCACGGCGTGCATGCTTTTACATTTTCTCGTGACGACAGCGAATAAGCGTTATTTCTCATTCTATAGATCGATCACTCACCGAAGTGAATCCAGATAAATTATCTTTTGTAACTAAAAGATATCCCATCCCAAGACAATCGTGGAGATGCAACGAAAGTCAGACTAACAATCCTTCCCTTCCTATATGACCGTAAGGACGTGGCCGCCGTTATTGACTTAAGATATTTGAGCTCCGAAACGTGTGCATTGAGAATGAGTAGCTAGCCCAAGCCCCATTTAGTGTTCTATGTACAATCGCAAGGCAATAGAACTAGTCAATCACGGAGTAGCAACTACGAATTGTGCGGTCTTAATGCTCATGCTCATGCTAATAATGCTCATTCGTGATAGATGTGACTTCCAGCATTCTCAATGCTTCCAACACTCATTCACATTACAGGACTATATACCATTTTTTATGTGCAGAATATGCTAGATTACGATTGTTCAAAAAAATTTTGTCTATGAGTCAACGCATCAGTGATCTCAAGGAAATTCCTGAGGTAAATTTCTAAGGTATTCAAGAATTTCTTCCTAGAGTTTCCAAAGAGATTAATGAAGAGAGTACTACAGAATGCTTGACATATATTCCAAAGAAATTCCTTAATCAATTTCCGAAGAATCTCCTGAGGAATTTTCAGAAACATCAGAAGGACTAAAGGAATCTACGGAGGAATTCCAGAATTCGTAGGTATTCCTGGAGGAACTTCAAAAGGATTTTCCAAAAGAATTTCTGCAGAATTTCCTAAAAGAATTCGTAAATAATCTCTGAATGACTTTTGATATTTCTTTCAATTCCTTCTTAAATTTTCGAGGAATTTCAAAGGAATCTTCCAATTTATTTTGGAAATACCTCTCTTCAGAAAATCCTTCGAATTCAAGAATTTCTTTACAAATTCTTCGAAATTCATTTAGAAATTCCTTCCACAATCCTTTAGGAATACTTTTATGAGATCCATTAGATTTTATTTGGAATTCTACCTTCCGAAATTTAACGATTCAATACGGATTTTTTTTCGTCGATTTCAACATAAATTTTGACATACTGCTTCAAAACAGACGCAAACCATAAAAAGTAGAAATATGGAGAATATAATTTTTGAGATCTTTAGGGCTTCCAAACCCTTCTTGAGTACAGAACTTGATGATCTACATAAACAACAAACGTTCTACGGGGCCCAACAATAATATGAAGTTGGCAATGGTACTTGAGACATAATTAAACAATTTTATTAATTTATCGCAGTGTTACCAGAACATCAACGGTACTCCAAACTATTCTTGAGTTCCATTCTTGGAGGTCTTCAAGACCAACTGAGTGATTGATAGGTTCCTGAGCTTGTGTTGATTGTAGAAACCCCATGGGACATCATTACAATAGTATTTTTTAAAAAATCAACATTCCCAGAATAGCTACGGCATCCAAACCATTCTTGAGTTCAGATATTGAGGTCTACAAACCAACAGAGTGATTTATAGGGTCCTGAGCTTGTGTGACAGTTGAGCAACCCACGGGACATCATTACACCAATACACAAATCACAACATTCTCAGAGTTCCTGCGGTACTCCATATCATTCTTGAGTTCAGATATTGAATCTTCAAGACGAACAGAGTGATTCATAGGTTTCGAGTTTGTTTGAGTGGAAGCCCACGGACATAATTGCATCAGTATATAAGAATTTCAACATCCCAGAAAACTACGGTACTCCAAACCATTCTTGAGTTCAGATATTGAGATCTTCAAGACCAACAGAGTGATTCATAGGTTTCGAGCTTGTGTGTTACTTGGTGAAGCCCCATGACATCATTACACTAGTATATAAATACATATCATAACATTCCCAGAATATATATGATCCAAAATGAGCTATTCCAACTCATAAAATAGTTGAAACATCGAAGATTTTCATGTTTATCTTTTGAATATTAGGATCTGTACTCAGGACAGTTTGAGTTTCGTAGATATTGAACGAATTCTGTAGTGTGTCTGTATGTTTTGAAGTCCGGTGAAGCTATTCCAACTCTTAAAACTAGTAGGACATCGAGGATCTTCATGTTGATCGAATATTAAGATCTGTACTCTGATAGTTTGAGAGTCGTAGATGTCGAGCGAAGTATGTAGTGTGTCTGTAATGGTGTTTTTGTGGTACCGTGGGCCATTTCCACTCATAAAATAGTGGGGACATCCAAGATCTTCTTGTTAATCTATTTGAATATCTCATGCTGACGATTTGAATATTAAGATCAGTACTCAAAGATAGTTTGAGTGTCGTAGATATTGATCGAATTCTGTGATGTGTCTGTAATTGTGATCTTCATGTTGATCGATTTGAATAATAAGATCTGTACTCAAGGATAGTTTGGAGTGTCATAGATGTGTAACGAATTCTGTAGTTTGTCTGTATGATGTAATGAAGTTCATCCATCTCATAAAAAGTTGAGACATCGAAGATCTTCATGTTGATCGAGTTGAAATTAAGATCTACACTCAAGGATAGTTTGGAGTGTCGTAGATATTGATCGAATTCTGTGGTGTGTCTGTAATGGTTTACGAGGTACCTTGGAAATATTCCAACTCATAAACTAGTAAGGACATCGAAGATCTTCATGTTGATCGATTTGAATATTAAGATATGTACTCAAGGATGATGTGGAGTGTCGTAGTTATTGAAAAGATTCGTTATACCGCTGGCAGGCGCAGAATTTTATCATTGAGCATTTCAATTTCAATTATTTAACAAGAATATGGTTAAATGGTGTTGATTTAAGGTCACTAGTAATCCAGTATAAGGTGCCGCAGCGTGGGCACACCACTGGAGTGTCAACCGTCATTTTTGGATTTGGCTTTGCTGCGTCGCAGCATGCGTGAAAAATGACAGTTGTGCGTTGCTTCCGAGTCGAGTGGTGCCCCGAAAACGCGAACTTTGAAACTTGGATTTCGTGAGAATGACTAAGAACATCGAAATTACAACTCAGATAGTTTTGTTTCTAGATCGTCGTAGTCCCTACCTGACCTGTGCAATATTTTCCTGGATGGAGCTGTTAATTTGAACATTTTGCTTAAGAAAGCAAGACTCTATCTCTTAAAACTGATTTTGACAGGCGATTTTCGTCATATAACCCATCCGTATTGAATCGGTTAAGGATAATTTTTTATGAGTTTCTTTATGAATACCTTTTGAATTGCCTTAACATTTTTCAATAAATTGAATTAAGAACCTCCAGTTGTTCTAAGCAATTGAATCTACAATTATTGAAGAATACTCAAACAAATGCTCTAGTAATTCCTCAGAAAGTTCCTTTCAAAACACTAGTAAGAAATTCTTGGAATTTCTTTGAAATTCACTTGGAATTTCTTCAGAGATTCTTTCAGGAATCCTTCGGAAATTATTTAAAGAACTCCTTTGAAATTTTTTGGCAGATGTATTAGGGAACGGTTTGATTCATATCATAGCTATGTCCATCCCATCAAAAACAAAAAGATGAAAAGAATTTAATTTGATTTTTATTTGTGATTTTTTTCAGCAGTGAGACACAAGTTAGCAAAAAGAAGCGACAAGATTGGTGCTGTATTTCTGTTTTGATGATGAATATATGTTCAGTGAGATGGAAACGGAACAGTTCATTTATTTGATAAGACGAGTTTGTACTATCTCATTTGATTCTGGGAATGGGTTCCACAAACTCATCTTATGACAAGTGAAGACGTTCGACTAAAAGCTTAAAATAATCTTCTCACAGATATGATTAGATTTCAGATATTGATTTGTACTGCGCCCCACTACCACTCCGCCTTGTGTCCATCCGGAACAATCTTAGTACGCTTTTATACCGAGGTTGGTTTTTTCTTGATACAGGTAACTTTACAATTTTGGAAGTAGTACGCGGATTCGCTAAAATGCGCTAAAAACGCATCAATCAGTTTGACAGATAAAACTGAAGTCCTGACTTTCAAATTCTAATGGTGCTACGCCGACAATAATAGTACATTAGCTACGAAGTGGCAGGGACAGTGAAAACACCGGCGAAAGCTCACGACGGAACATTGAACCAACGAACAGGAGATGTTTGCGATCATGTACCGTGTAGATGCGGTAGCATAGATTCGCACATAGTTTTGTAGCCATGTTCGACACATTGATCGTATCGGCTTTTAGTCGAACTGATGGATCGGATCGGATATATGTTTATGCAACCTGTTTTGTTTCTGATGCTTCATTGTAGTATACGCTGAACGTTCTAGTTGCAGGTCTGATTGGTAGATACCGGTTGCGTCGATCCCATGCTCCTCGGAAATGATTTCCCAGAATGAAAATCGAAAAGGAAAGGAACATAATTGATCAGAATATGGAGCATTTGTTGGATGTAATGGAAAGTAGGAATTAGCGAATAGTATGATTTTAGACTAAAACTCTAACTGGCTCTAGCTCTAGAAAAGTTCTGAGTCGATCATATTATCAAAGCAAACGCACGAAAGAGAGAACGATTTTTTGCTAGATAGCCAATAATGCCGTTGCAGATATCCGTAATTGATTAATTGCTGGGCCAATGCTGCTAATTATAGGAAAATCAGATTTTTATTTAGACATATCAATTATCCCACCCTGATTAGAGCACA